>NW_015150678.1:1034600-1040199 GCF_000732505.1 Cyprinodon variegatus | reverse complement strand
AAAAAAACCTGCATAATAATCAGACAAACACTGTCACCACAGAAAAACAGCATTACAGGATAATTCTGGAAACATTAGCTATTATTTCACATTCACCCTTACAACCTGTCAGGCATAATGAGGCGATTAAAGCCTCCTGCAGGACGGGCTGTTCAAAGATGACCGCGGTTACATTTAACACATCATTCAGTCGCCCACACACTGACTTCCTCCCACACTGATCACCAACACTCAGACGGATGGAGCTTTGAATAAAATTGTCAGAGAGCAGCAGGTATTTTCCACCTCTTTCCCCATTCCTACAGGCAGATAAACCAACATCATGTATGATGCGTGTCTGTTTGTGAAAGGTTTCCAAAATCAACATCCACATGGCTGCAACCTTTGTCACACAGGTGTTCTCCTTCTCTTATGCTCTGCTTTTTTATTACATCACTGTTCTACATTATAAGAGACATACTTAACTTTTAGGAATAATCTGTTGCTGCAAGCTTGGTGGGGTTGTGTTCATTGAGAGAAAAAGAAACAAACGCTGCAAGAATACTCCACAGAAAAAACTAAACCAGCCAAACTTTGCTCAGTTATCGCAGAAAGCTCAGTTAATCTTATTTTGATTAACTCATGTTTGCTAACTGGAAGTATGAACCATTTGAGGCGATGCAGCCAGATTCCTACATTGAATCTTAGACAGAATCTGTGGAGGGAGCTACAGATTAAGGTGATGGCAGAGAGCTCATACCAAGCACACATGAAAACAACAGCGGAAACATGCAAAAAGCCGCTCACCATCTACCAGGAATGGTTTCGTTTTTGAACTGAGAGTAAAAAGCAAGAAGATTATGAATCCTTCCCGGTTTTAGGTTTCTTTTTTTATTTCGTGTTCTTGCTCAACAAAGACACATCTACAGGTGAGATATAAAGTAGTGAACCGCCCAGATTCTGGTTATATGTCACTATTTACTAAAATAAAACCTGGATATGAAAGATCTGCATTATAATCTCAAGATAATAGTGGACATTATGAAAGAAAACAATTAAATGAAGCGCTTTGGTTTCTACATATTGGTATTGTCTTTCCCCACGTTTAGTTAGTTGTTTAACCTAGGTCATGTTTTCCATAGCTTCGGTTGTTTTCAGTCCCTCCTCTTATCCTTTAGTTTTTTTCTAGTCATTCCTTTTTTAGTCATTAGTCTGTTCTCTCCTCAAGTTTCTTTTTAGTTCCTTCTAGTTACCTTTAGATCCTGTTGGTTCCACTGGTTATTCTTGGCTGCCCCATAGTACCCTTTGCTTTCGCCTTTCTTCCTCCATGTTGGGGTCCTCTACCAGAGGCCTGGGAGCTTGAGGGTTCTGCCAGTATCTTTGCTGTTTCTAGAACTGCACACTTCTGGACCGAGATGTCTGTATACCATATCGTACCATACCATACCAACTTCATTTATGAAGCACTTTATGCACCGGACAGGACCAAAGTGCCGTACACAATCATAAAATACAATGTATTTCCAGGGATCTGCTGTAACTCCTCCAGTTTGGGGCCCCCTGCCCCGAGGGCCCCAATGACCACGGGTTCCATTGATGCCTTGACCTTCCAGGTTTTCTCCATCTCTTCTCTGAGCCCCTGGTATTTCTCTAGTTCCTCATGTTCCTTTTTCCTGATGTTGCAGTCACTTGGTATCGCTATGGCAACCACAATGGCTTTCCTCTGCTTTTTGTCCACCACCACAATGTCCGGTTGGTTTGCCCATTCAGTCCATCTGTATCTGGAAGTCCCACAGGATCTTGGCTTGGTCATTCTCTACCACCTTTGGAGGTGTTTCCCACTTTAACCTTGGGGTTTCCAGCTCATACTCTGCACTGATGTTCCTGTAGACTATTCCAGCCACTTGGTTATGGCGCTCCATGTTAGCTTTCCCTGCCAGCATCTTCCACCCTGCAGTTATGTACTGGATTTTCTCAGGGCCCTCTTGGCACAGTCTGCATCTGGGGTCTTGTCTGGTGTGGTAGATCTGGGCCTCTATTGCCATAGTGGTTAGGGCTGCTCCTGTGCAGCCTTGATTGTTTTTTCTGTGTTTGTCTCACTTCCTCCACCAGGAGGCGCCTGGTTCTGGTCCCTACATACCTGCTGATGGTTTCCTCATTAACGGAGCGCTCTTAAGCTGCTGACTGCCACTACCTCCACGCCAGAGTGTTTGCCAGTTTTGTGTACTCTAGCCAAGCTGAGTTTTGCTGAGTCAAACTGACTTCTTGTCAACCTGAGTTTTAATCTTCTCAGCAGGAAGTCATCCTGCAAACTGGATTTTTCGGACCTTCTCTCCCTGGAAGGAACATCTGAGCTTCAAACTGAAGGTTTGAACCCACTTTCCCTCAAGAGATCATTTAAGCTTCACACTGAGAAAGGGATTCATCTCCACTACGACCCGTTCAATTACCGCCGGAAATCTGAGTGGCAGTCAGCTTCTCCGTGCGCCAACAAACAACCGCATTCTGGGTAAACCCTGTTCCGCCCTCCACCGAATCAGACAAACACGGGAACTACCGCACACAGACTGGAATCAAAGAGTCAGCTACTTCTCTGGAAACGTGAGTTTTCTACCAAAAATCTCTTCTTCAAGTTCAAGGATCAAATTTCCTACTGAGCCTGAACTAAACGCGGTGTCTTTCCCTCACCTTTCAGTTCCAGTTGAGCAGTGTTCAGAGCAACACTGGATTCTTCACAAACTCCTAAATAAACCTGTTAAACCTTTCTCTTGGTCTCTCTGCATGTGGGTCCGAGCTCTTGATAAAATCATGACACTTTTGAAATAGAGATCCAGAAAAACGACTGCTAATCTTTTGATTTTGTAAACCCATCCTTAACATTGGTATTCCCTATCAAAGCACTCCCACGTTCTTTATAAAAAGATGTAAAAACAGCTTTTAGGATCATTTCCCTGTCTTTGACTAATCATTAATTATACATATTAAAAGCAGGGGCAGAGAAAACTCTTTATTCAAAAAGACAAATTGATCACGAGTTTATATTTAAAACCAACTACCAATTTTCTACTTATTAGTGAATAGCGCAATTAGCACAGCTAGCATTAAAAAAAGGCAGTCTCTGTTTGGAAAACCCTTAGCTTAGCTAAGATGAAACATTTTTACTTCACTCCAGAGAGAAGCTGAAACTTTTTTGTAATATAGTACTATAGTATAGCCTTCCTGTTAGCTGTTGACAATCTTGGTTTCTCTCTATATGAGCTAAAACTAATTCAACTTGGAAAACAAAGTTCAGTGGTTTGTTTTTTTGGTTTTTTTTTGGGATGCTAAAACTAATTATTCCTCTATGTTACCTTAAAGCAACTTATTGTTACTGACATAAGCTAACTATATAGCCTTTCAAAACAACAGAATTCACATTGAAAAGATTGTATTTTCAGTAAAAAAAATAAACCCTACCACTAGCTGTTCTCTACTTTGGACATTTCTTTTGAAAAGGCTGTCCATAAACTCCATTTAATCCAAAGAAAGTATTATTGTGCTAGCTTGTTAGCACAGTCTGGTGGCTCCATATGCATGTAAGGTGTGTTCAGCTGCTGAGGAAAAGCTGCAAACCGACTCCAGCAGAAGTACGGCAGCCTCTCCTGGTAATGGTATATATAAAGGGCAAACCCAGCTTGAGTAGAAAGGTTTTGCTTTGTATCGCTAAAATAAAGCCATAAACCATATCAGGTAGCCTCAGTTACAACTGTTTATTCAGTAACTACATCAAATGTTTCCCTGCATGTCTGCAGAAAACATCATTATAATCGACATTCAGAAGAGGATCGGAGAAAGATCCTTCATTTTATTTAGTTCATATTTAATTTCCTGTATTTTTCATTTACATTTCAATCATTTTATATGCATGAAAAAACACAATAGTGATGCTTTTAAAATGTAAAGATTATCAAAAGCTGTCCCTCTCCATATTAATAACTGATAGTGAAATAGTAATGGTTCCTAATGAGGAAGAATCAAAATTCAATCTGATTTGTTTAGATTGAAGGTAAAAAGAGCAAATATTGATCATTTAAATTGGATCCATAATACCAGAACAGACAGAAAGGAGAAAGGTTGATTCCAGTCTGATTGTTAAAATGTTTCCTCCTTTTAGTATCTTATATCTGTATAATGCTGTATTATATTCCTGTTAATATTTTTATCTTAAACTGCATGATCTAAAATGTGGGAATTAGCAAAACTTCCTTTCATGCTGGGTTCGTCCTGGAAGCTGCATGTCGGCAGGTGGAAAAATCAGTGGCGGCGGCTGCAGCGCCTCACTACAACTGCTTCAGCAGTGAAGTGCATGGCAGCCCATCCCTCTGCTCATCTGTCCACCCCCAGCCGTGCCTCCAGAGAGCTGAGCTCTCCACTAAACGGACGCCTGGGTCTCTTACCGGTCTCTGAGGTCCGGTCGGCTCTGACTCTCTCCTGCGTGGGCGTCCCGACGGCAGCGAGTGACAGGGCGACTGTGCGGGGCTCCCGCCGCTTCTCCTCGATGCCTCTTCTTCCGTTAGCGTTAGCATCCCGCGGCTGCTGTCGCGGGTGTGAGTTTTGGGCCGAACCACCAGCTCCCCTCCTGTAAGAACACAGAATGTTGAGACTGCAAGAAGAGATGATCTGGAGGAAGTTCTTCTCCTACGGGGTTCCATCCACTCTTTAAATCACATCAGAGCCCCTAGCATGATGCTACCACCACTGTGTTTCTATATGCTTCTTTCTATAAGCTTCTTCTCTACAATTCAAGGCGTTAAAAAAAAAACAGAATTAAATATATATAACAAAAGAAAAACTTGCTTTCTATCGCAGTTTCTAAAAAAAAAGAATTAGCTAATTTCACCTCCAGCCCTCAGCCGCCTCCTCTCCTCCTGCTCCTCCAGGGGGCGGAGCTCCTCGGGCTCCTCATCAGTGGTTCCTGACGTAGTGGGATGGAAATCCCGCAGCTCGGCCTCTTTGTCGATGATCACCCACTCTTTGCTGTCAAAGTCCTCCTCCTCGGCCAGCGGGACAGACCGTATGAAAGCGTTGCTGTGCGCCTCCTGGTCAACAGACGCCACCGACACCTCTTGGCGTCCGCTGGCCTGACGATCGCCACGGCAACCGGGGTCCACGGAGAGCATCTGAGCTGGTTGAGAGGAGTAAACATGACGAGAGGGAGATCCCAGCATGTCCATCCTGGATCTGGAGGAAAAACAGAAATCATTAGAAGCAGAGAAACGTGAAATTCTTTAACATTTAAACCCTGATGAGCTTGATGTTGATTTCTTAATTATTTTTATTTTTAGTTCAGTCGTGGCTTCAATCCACTGATCCTGTAAACGAAGCCACCCAACACTCATGAGGAAGAGTGTTGGGGGAACACATAACAACGGCGTTGGTAACTGTAAGTTTATCTTTAAAGGGACATTGCGTAACAATTTCCCTTTTTTAAAATGATTTATTGAATTCATTATTTAATAATAAACATTTTATATTTAATAACTGAACATCCAGTCATATATGAATCAATAGCTCTGTTTCCAGGCTCTGTTTTCATAGACTTTTACCAGTGATCTAATGTTATGTTTATTAAATTAGAGCT
>NW_015150678.1:1032307-1033805 GCF_000732505.1 Cyprinodon variegatus | reverse complement strand
GGAAAGTGACTTGAGATGACGTGTTGTGAATTGGCGCTATAGAAATAAACTGAACAGAAATGCTTTGGGCTGATTATTAAGAACTGAGCTGCACCCCTTAAACCTAACTAAAATAACTCTTAGGACTTCAGCATATTGAGACCTTTAGGTCAATTCCATGCTTGTCCAATTTGGCAGCTATTTAACAAGCAAGACATGAATGATTTAGTTTAACATTGAGGAGGTAGACGTGCCGACAGAGCCTCATCAAACACATTCAGGATGAATCACAGTGAAGTCTGGGAAGCTATCTTCACTGGGAACTGGAACCTGTCTAAACCAGGCCTGCTGGTTTAACAGCAGTGAGTAATTAAAGGTTTTCCATGGAAATTGATCAAATATTCCCACAAACATCCCTAAAGCCTGAAGAATGGGTTCTCCTTACAGGAAAACTTAGTGAGATTATTATTTTCAATCAGGTTCAGTAAATAAGAGTTAAGCAAATGTACCTCCCAGTTAAAACACCCCCAGTGTTGCTATGGTTACCTCTGTCCGTAGCCATCCACTCTGCCTTCAGCAGCAGACAGGCGGTCAGATTCGGGGCTATTGACCCGACGATATCGTAAAGACCGACCCTGACCTGTCGGCGACTCAGGGCCCCCCCCTCGAACTGGCGACACAGGACCGGCCGCTCGACCCGCCTCCTCTTCCTCAGGCCCCTGAGAAACAGCGGGGGGGGGGAAAAACTATGAAAAACAGCTGGACATCAACTCCAATGTGACGTTTTGCTCCAGATTGTTACAGTCAGACCTTGTTAAGGCTGATCCTGAGTCTGTTGCGGTTAAAGTCTGTGTCCTCCCAGGCCTCCCCAGGCTCCCCGGCGTTCGGCTGCGTAGCCGTCTCTGGCGGCGGCCGGCTCGGTGGCGGAGGAGGAGCGTTCTCCTGATCGCTGAAATGTTCATCCCGCAGGCCGTCTTCGGTGTTTTCTCTCTGAGGGTCTCCAGGAACCGGCGTCACAATCGCTCTGTGGACGTAAGGCACGAGTCACACCCAGAGCATTTAAACTGTTTTTACAAAGAAAATAAATCCTGCCAAACTCAGAAAAGCAGGAATATGACAAAAAGTTTAATAGCAAAGAAGGCTGATAAAAGACGGCGTTGAAGAGCGCCTCCTAGCGGCCATTTTTCACTGATCTACAAATAGAACCAACATCTTTATCACTTCAGAAATAGTGTATAAGTAGTAAAAATAATCATCAACTAATCTAATCTATAAAATGAGAGGTTGAAAGATGTGGGTTCCAGTTTGGTCCCCTGCAACATGCGCCCATGAGCAAGGCAGTTTACCTTTAGTTGACAAAGGGAATGTGAACCAATATATGCAGAATTCCCAAACCTTGGTAAATATCATACTTAAGAACCTTTAAGGTCCTTCCAGGACCATGATTGTCAGCATTTATCTCCTGCTACCACTGTAAAGGCTAATTTACGCTCAGAAACCAGGTGGTCTGCGTGTGTGT
>NW_015150678.1:1029347-1030889 GCF_000732505.1 Cyprinodon variegatus | reverse complement strand
ATAATCCAAACTGCATATTCTGCCGGCAGATTTCTGCATTTTAAGTTAATTTAGGCGTCAATAAACTGTTTAAGAGGAGTGATCATCAGCGCTGTGTCTCTCTCCCTGCGTCAGATGATTAAATGCGCCTGACGCGCTGCTTCAGCTGCTCAGACGCGCTGCGCCAACCATTGACTTTGCATGTAAACTCGCTGCTTCTGTCGCACCAGCTGCGGTGTGAACGCAGCATTAGTCATTCGTTGCGTTCGCCTGTCTGCTAAGCTCAAAACAACCATGCCTGGCTTGACGGAGAAACCAGGAGAACAGCTGTGCATATTTACGACAGTGCACTTTTACTTTCACCCTCTGGGGGGAGCCTCGCTGGAAAATCAACACCGGTTGCATAGTGTACCTTTAACGCAAATATTTCACCCCGAGAACGCTGGGAGCCTTTTCCCCCCTGGATCCCCGCTCTTTTCAATTCAGTTTATTTCTATAGCGCCAATTCACAACATGTCATCTCAAGGCACTTTACAGTTCACCAGATAATCCAGAGTTTTCTATCTAAGGAAAACCAGCTGATTGCATCGAGTGCAATCCCTCACACTAAGCATGCTTGTAGCGTAGGGATGGAACGGTTTATGAAAACCGTCCGAACCGTTCGGTTTGACTGTCTCGGTTTGGTTCGCGTGTGTTGCGCTTGGTCCACTCCGCTCTGAGTTCCTTGGAGATCGTAGAGGGAATGCGCCAGATGATTAAATTCAAAGCAGCAAAACATGCGGAAATGATCCAGGGTTTCCGCGGATCATTAAAAATAATTACAATTCATTAATTTTTTTTATTCTTTCATTAATTTCATTAACTTTTATGGGATTTCGGTGTAACAATCAACATATACCGAACCGAACCGAAAACCGTGACCACGAAACAGTGAACCGAACCGAACCGTGGATTTTTTAAACCTTCCACCCCTATTGTAGCGACAGTGGAGAGGAAAAACTTCCTTTTAACAGGAAGAAACCTCTTTTTTGCACTCGTGTCCCTCCAAATGTTCTTTTTTCCACTTCCTCACTGCCTTGGCTGTATGTAGACCCACAGCTAGTTCATGATTGTCCCTCTTGCGTTATGGCGTGGAATAAGGTAGCGCAGACCACGCTTCAATATTAGGCATAAATCAAAAATATCTGCGACAAGCTAACTGCGACACTCTGCTGCGGGAGGATAACCAGCCCTTAAGTGTCATCAGTAGCTATGCTAATATCAGAGGTGTCAAGTAACAAAGTACAAATACTTTGTTACTGTACTTAAGTACACATTTTAGGTATTTATACTTCACTGTATTACTTAATTTTATTCCTACTTCTTACTTCTACTTATTACATTTTCACACAAGTATCTGTACTTTCTATTCCTTAATTTAATTTCCCTCTGGGATTATTAAAGTATGCCTGATTCTGATTTTAAATCAAACGTTACTCGTTAATTTTGGCTTCCATTTGATGTTTATAAATATTTATTTCCCGTCATGTGCTCCATCCAATGCAGATCATTGGCTCCACCCAC
>NW_015150678.1:1027765-1028872 GCF_000732505.1 Cyprinodon variegatus | reverse complement strand
CACGTCATTTCATTTATCGGCTATATCGTCTCTGCCTGTGTTTATCTCTTTCTATTGATGACGCTGGATGAAAAGGCTTAACTCCGGTGCTATCCTCTGACCCCTCCCCTTCCTCATTTTTGAGGAGGGAGGAAGAGTCGACTATGGCATCAGGTCGTCAGCGCGCATCATTTTGTACTTCTGCACCTTTAGAGCCCCGTGAGGAGTTAGAGGAGTTAGCAAGGTAAAAAAAACATCTTATGTTGGGGGGGAAAAGCTCGAAATGGAGCTTGTTTCAAAGTCGAGCGCAACAGCCGCAGTTTGGGAGTATTTCGGATTCAAACCACATGACCGAGGCGAACTGCTGAACCTATGTGAGCCAGTATGTTGCATCTGTCATAAAACAGTAGCAACTAAGAGCAGCAAAACAACCAACCTACCCATGCAGCTAAACCGCAAAGTTTCTCCAGCTGGAAACAAAAAGTACAAGCGATGGCCCGCCTGCGTCTTCAAGTTCGCGACAGTCCACCATCACTGAAGGAATTAATCGACAGGCAGCATGCAAAAAGGACGGCGCAAAGTGGCGCGCGCTCACAGACGCCGTAGTTCATTTAATTGCTAAAGAGATGCTTCCATTTAATAATGTTAAAAAAAAATTCTAAAAATGGCATTTGATAGACAGGATGAACTCCCGAGGAAAACATACATATTACAAACGTGATACGTCTAAATACAACGTTTTTATTTCCACTGTGGTTTTATCTTGTGTTTAGTTTTTATTCAAGTGTATTTTAGTTAACAGAGACTGAGTACGGTGGCTCTGAAGTGCAAACTGCAACTACAAATCTAAAAACGCAACTACATTAAGGAAATTGCAACTACATAAAGCAAAGCGCAACTACATTAAGAAAAAAACAATTACATTGACCTACTGGAAAAGGTAGGTACCAGTGGGAAACATGAGACATCTCTGATTGGACGACGGCGCCGTTTGAACCTTGAACCAGAAGTCATTCTGCCTGCCGCGGCTTTTGAAAACATGGATATTGTCGGCGCCCCAAACATAGCTGCCGTTATCCAGGAATATTTTGAATCAGGACATACGTACGAGGTGATACTGGATATGCT
>NW_015150678.1:1025044-1026692 GCF_000732505.1 Cyprinodon variegatus | reverse complement strand
GTCGTCCAATCAGCGATGTCTCATGTTTCCCACTGGTACCTACCTTTTCCGATAGGTTTATGTTGTTGCGATTTCCTTAATGTAGTTGCGCTTTGCTTTATGTAGTTGCGATTTCCTTAATGTAGTTTTGTTTTTCTTAATGTAGTTGCGCTTTGCTTTATGTAGTTGCGATTTCCTTAATGTAGTTGCGCTTTTAGATTTGTAGTTTCAGTGTGCACTTCAGGGCCACCGTAACTGAGAGTCCATTTGATTTTTATTTCTCGTTTTATTTTGCTAACCAGTTCCAGTGTTAAGTGTTCTGTTGAAAATAAAGTATGTTTATCTTTGGCAGGAAAATGCATTCATTATTACATCATTTCCATTAAATCAGTGTAAAAAGGTCTTAAAACAATATTATCGTTTATCGCAATCATTTTTGAGACAATCTTTCAGCAAAATTTGTTATCGTGACAGGCCTACCACTGGCTAATATGGATGGATGTAATCGGCATACTAAAGAAGAAAAGCAGGTTACCTACGTCACATGAACACACTCCTGCTACATCTGTGGGCCCTTAATTAATACTCAGCAATAATCCAGGATAAAGGATTCATCTTCTCTACTGAATCCATCTCACTTCCTGCTCGGCAGGCGTTTGGAGGCTCTTACCCCACTATGGCGGCGGTGGGTCGGGTATTGTGCTGTGGTTGAGTGGAGGCACTGGTCGAGAGCGTGGCGTCGCCTCCTCCCTTTTCCCAATCGAAGGGCTCATTCTCCGTTATGATTCGCTCCTTCATGCTGTTCTCAAATACTGACATCAACAGCTAAAAGACATCAAAGTAACATCAGTGAGAGCGCCAGTGCTGGGATTACAGGTGTCCGTGCGCTTACTGTACCTGGTAGTCTGGTTTGGTGTAATAATCCAAGGCCTGGACGTGATCCAGGAAAATATTGAATTCTGAAGGCATGTGTTTGAGCAGCATCCGGTGGTCGTAACGCTCCTTAATCTGACCTACTTGTTCCTGAGCAATGAAACAAAAAATCCACATCAGTCTTTATCCAATACAGCTGATCCTGTTAGTAAACAAGTCATAAGAAACTTGGGTTTTATCTGATTAATTTTAGAAATGATGATGGAATCAATAGGAAGCAACAGCCAGTTTAGAAAGGAGGAGATTTCTAGGTGAGCAGCAACAATCTATGGTGCTGCCAACTGAAATTTTAAAGCTTTAGACTCTATTTCCTATTATTTAAAATCACTCAGAGAGATTTACATTTAGTTAAGGCAGTGAGATTCATTCTAGCACATATGAGAGCAAAATAATGTCCTGCAGGAATCATTATTTTCTGTGACCCTCTGCGATGTAGCGGCCTAAGTCTGTGTCTGTGATGCAGGTGACCCCGATTCAAATCCCGTTTTCATCAGGAAGAGCTTCCAGGCGTAAAAGCTCGGCCAAGTGTGCGTGAACACAAGTTGCTCTGACTTTCAGTGGCGACCCCCTGCATACAGGAGCAGCTGAACAGACTGCCTGCGTTTAAGTGCTAAAACGGATTAAAAAAAACAACACATTTTGGTTTTTTTCAAACTGATGTCTGAACGCATACGTCGGGTTCATAAAATGTAGGTTTTTGCTTAAGAAGAACTGAAATACACAATTTATGGATACA
>NW_015150678.1:1023846-1024737 GCF_000732505.1 Cyprinodon variegatus | reverse complement strand
AGTTTTTGGTTCGCAGCCCAGGGTTTACAATAAACAAATAGCCCAAAATGTGTTCCTAAAGACACTTACTGCTACAGAGCAAATGTCTGATAATGACTCAATTACCACATATATGGACTCAACAGAGCCATGAATAAAACAAATAAAAATAAAAAACACTCCCCTGCTTTGGATTCATGTTTGTGATGTAAGCAGATACATTTCAAAGCCAAACAATAAGACAGACAGAAGCATCACAAGAGGGTCACGCTACATCTACACAGCGTCCAGCTTTAGCCGAGAGTTACTGACCATGATGTTCAGTTCATAAAGCCCACAATCATACCGCAATGCTCTAGGATTGAATGCTTCCCCAGATTAGCGCTGCATGGAAGTACTGCTACTTCTGTATCATTTCAAGCTGCAAGGATTCATAGAAACAGGGTTTGTGTGCTTGAATTAGCTGGGGCTTTTTCCACATCATAGTTTCTTCACTGCAGATTGATTTAAAGTAAGGTGATAAAAAGCCTTTCCTTATATTTTACTCAGTAAAAGCTGTTTTTTTCTGGTTCGTATTTATATCCCATTGCAGTGTTTCATATTTTTAAACTACTTCCAGTATCAGAAGAGGATAACCTGAGTAAATAAACTCATTTTTTAAATTATTTTTTTGTTTATTTAGTGGAGAGTTTGAGGCAAAGACAAAGCGTCTCTATTGTAGCCAACTCTGAATTTGTCATTTAACTCTAAATGCGTTTTTTGCACCATGTTTTTTCTTCCACACTGTTTATATTTCATCACTGCTGCACTTTATGGAATGGAAATGTTCATTTACTCAGGGGCGGATTTAGGAAATTTGGGGCCCTAGGGAAAGACAGGCAGGGGGGCCTCTGAATTGAGAAGACAACACAT
>NW_015150678.1:1015143-1022081 GCF_000732505.1 Cyprinodon variegatus | reverse complement strand
GTTTTTTTGGCCGGTCTATCACCAACATAAGCCAATCAGCTAACCAGTATTTTCGCCGCTTCCCAAAATTACTTCAACGGAAGGTTTCCAGATGGATATGCGGAGCAAATCCATCTGGCGGAGTCAGGTTATATGTTGCCATCTTAAACAACTGCAAGTTTATTGGTATTTTTAGCTTAATTAAAATAAAAATGGCTCTAAAAAACATATTTCAGATTCTCTTGATGTCGTTCTTTTGTGATGATTCAGTTCAAATATTATTTATAAAAACCACTAAAGCTCCTAAGACTGGTGTTTGTTATTAAAATATATGAGTCAGTTCTTTATCTCCTTTTAGCCTCTACTAAGAGCCATTACAAAGAGTCCAAAGAGCCCCGTGAAGCTCTGCAGCCACAAGTTGAAACCCCTCCTCTAAGGAAACGACTCAGACCAAACAGATGTTCTTTTTTTTCCTTTGAGATTCAGGTTTTAACTCGGCGTTGTGCTGGTGATGTTGCAGCGACCCCTCTGTTGCTATAGAAACCACTCACATCCCTGGGGATTCATGGAGGTGACGGAGAAACGGGAGGCATGCACGTCAAAATCATAAGTCCAAAGGAACTGTAAGAAAAACAAAAATAACACTGAAACATAAAACAAGGCAAAATAAAGCACAGTCAACATGTGAAAAATAAAAGAAAAATTAAAAAAAAGCACACAACATAAACTACTGTTTAAATCAATTAAACAAAACAAAACCCTTTATGGCTATGAAGCTGCGCTCAGGTGACTCACGTTGTTTAGATGAGGATCTCTCAATTATTATCCCCTTGAAAAATAATTTTCAGCAAATGAACACTTTCTATTCATTTATTTCTAATGAACTATTATGATGTATAATGTGTGATTCATCGTTTATTAACTCTTGCTTAAGATTGTTCCAGATAAAGGTCATGCAACGGACGGGTTGTGAAGGAGACCTGAACATCCTCTATCACATGTTTCTTCTAAACATGTGTTCTTGGAACAATTCAATTGTAAAACAACCACATGCTTTGTTTTAACATATGTGCTGAGGTTTAAAGTTAGATCCTTTTGTTTCCCTTTCCCTTTAGTTAAACCTCAGTTGGTGTAATTAGGGACATCCCCTTTTCTTCAATAAATGGCAAGGAGAAAGCTGAAGACTGCAGAGTGGGGTGGAGATTGTAAACTCTGCAGTCTCTTCCTACTCTCCTAACTAAATTATTGTTTCTGTGCCTTCTTTCTTTCCCTGTATGTATGTATGATGTTCTAGGTGCTTAGACCTGACACTATTATTTAATGAAATAAAGAAAAGATGTCAGCTAAAGCTCTACTAAAGCCCTGATACTCAAAGTTAGGGTCCTTGAGGAACCAGTATTGGGTCTTGAGATCAACAACAGAACATAATCTGAACAATTAACATTTACTTTAAGTGCTGAAAGAAACAAAAGCTTCGCGTAATGATCGCCAATACCAAAGAGTCGACCATTCTGTGGGTCAGATGCTGAAAGGTTTGGTGATATCTCTATTAAAGCATGTTAAAAACATAAAAAATAACCTATATTTTCTTTTTACAAATAATAGAATTATAAAATTTTTACCATATTTACTTAAATACACGATAACAAATCTTACACCCAGTATCAGATCAAGGTTTTGGTCACAGCAAGGTCCTGACAGGCCTGTAGTTGGGCTACTTTTGGTGACTGTCGCTACAGATTTAGGCCTTTTACATGAGCAGGGGAAGAACATTATTGTGTTTATTAAACAAAATTTTACGTTTCACATTTTTTTTTGTTATTCAATGTCTGGGATATGCCCTGCTAAAAAAAAAAAAAAAAGGTATACTCGGAAAACATATAATATCTAAATTAAAAGAAAGATCCTGCAAAACAATAAATAGCAAAACATCTTATATATAACAGCCCATTCTAAAGGAGTGGACCCCTTCATTAGGTTCAATTTGTATGCTTTCTAAGCCAAAAAACAAGGCTTTGCTTTGGTCTCCTCAACGCTATTTCTGACAATTTGAATTGAAAAAGCTTCCTGGATGGGAAGCGAAGCGTCTTCAATCTTGGAAAAAAAGTCCAGTGGGTTGTTTTTATTACTTTTTTGGAACAAACACCTTATATCCCATAACTGAACATAAATTCTTCGACATTTTAAAACAAACAGTAGCTAGAATTGAGGTAATTTCCCTGAGAACTTAGTCACCCAGTTAATTTTTTGGCGAGGTCACTGATAACTATCAGAATCAGAATCAGAAATACTTTAATAATCCCAGAGGGAAATTACTTTTGTTACACGCTCTAGTTACAGTTTTACATGATATATACACACATCCGACTATACAATATAATAAAGATAAAAAATAAGAATAAAAAGAGATAAAATATGTATACACATATAGCTCTTCTGTATATATATCTGTACGTATATCTATGTATATGTAAAAACTAAATCCAAATAAAGTGAAAAGTCCAATTAAAGTGAATAAATAGGTGTATAGCCTAATCATTTTATTGTGGTCTCACTTCTTTCATGCAACATTTATTTGATTTAAAAATAATACCTTTAAAATATCACTGACGCGTGTCTACTCCAGTCAGACGACTCTACATTTGACCAACTTTAAAATCTCCTCAGCTCACGTAAATTATGTGAAAGACACTGAACGCAACGCACGGATGTCAACACACCGCGCCAGCCGTGACTGCGCTAATAAGCCGAAACAACTCTGTTTACATTCAATAAATACATGGAGCAGCTCTGGTGAGAGGAATAAAAGAGTGAAACGATAAAGAACACCGACTACGCCCTGACTTCCTTTCATGTTGCTCTCCATTGTTTACTCTCCTGATTTCTGTCGCACTGGTGACATCATCAACGCTAACCCACAGTGATGATGTCACCACACACGCAGCGGCCAATGAAAATATTATGTAACGTTATTGGGCTTAAAAACTCTGAATCAAATAATTAAATCATGTTTTTTTGGCCTCACTTAAGTTTTTTTTTTTTTTTTTTAGTTTTTATTCAAAAGTTTAAATGCAGGATGTTTCTTTGGCATCTCTCTAAATAGCCTCTGATAGTTTAGTTTAGAGCTAAACATATGTGCGACATCATCCTCATTTGTATGTTTTTCTAACCAATTACGGAAAAGATACAATGTTGGTCTTCATGTGGACAAGGCCTACGTTATGTCCTTTTAGCTGAAAAATATCTTTTTACGTTTGCAATGATGATCGTATTTTAAGGGAGAACGTAGGGCTGCAGGTGTTGATTATTTTTACAAATTGATTAACCAATCGATTATCGTTTTTTAACTAATTAGGTACTATAAACACAAACATTTAGTAAATTAGCATTAATAATTCTATAAACAAATGTTTTACATTTTGGGGGGATGTTTTCAAGTAATTGTAAATTTGAAACAACCGGTAAATAATCTCAAATAGTTAGTTGATTATTTTCCTGACTAACATGTTATTAGTAGTGCAGCAAACGGTAGTTAATAGGAGATTTTTTTTTTAAACATTTAAACAAGATGAAGCTAAAATGTAAAAACTCTACTGCTCCTGGATACACATTTATAAACATATATTTTTTTCTGTTTTTAGCTTAATCGCTACATTGAGATGGTTTTCCTTCAGCAGACATTTTTTTAGAGTCTGAATATTCCAGTTAATGATTCAATTTCGACATTCGTTGAAGATTAATTATATAACTCATGGATTAATCCTCTCAGCTCTAAAGTCAGGCATACACTGTGCGGTTTTTTGCCCTTTTCGGACCGATTATCCAGTCGTGCAAGAATTTTTCGATCTACTACTACTCTGGCAATATTTTTATTTTTGGGAAACTATTTGATGCAAGAGAAGCCGTACCACCGAGCCTCCGTGTGTCTTGCGTCGTATAGTGTACAGGAAGTAACGAGGTCAATTAGCATCCCATGACCACCTCCCGATCAGGAATCGTAAGGTCGGGAGAAAATCAAACATGTTTAAAATTCATTCGGCCGTCAAGAGGTGTTTGTGGAAAAAAATCCTGCTGTTGAAGCAGAACTACGAGTCGATTTACCTGAACTTCGAGCGCTGTGCATGTGCAAACAAGTAAGTTCTTCTCCTCCTTCTTGATGAGTCCGATATTAGCCATGGTTTTTGGACATACAGTGTAAGCAGGGAGATTGCATCAGAGCGCCGGGCCGCACGTGTTAGAACATGCATCATGAGCTTGGAACTTTTAAACCCTGCGATTTAGTCATACACTTTAGGCTGTAGCTGCATGCAACGATTGAAAATATCGCACAATGTATTAGAGACTGTATTGGCAGCTGCAGCTTCCTGAAGCTGCCCTCAAACAACCATAATGCTACGTTCACACCGGACGCAGCAGGTGCAGCAAAATCACGTCAGCTGCTTTATTTTTGCTGCTTGTACCAGTTAGTTCTGACACGCGGCTGAAGCATCTTTGCTGCTCTGGCTGCGCGGTGCAAAAGTGTGTCTGACGCGCGTTGGGCGGAGCTACTCTATCCTTTCTTTGCCTTGCAGCTATATTTGCTGTGATCAGTGGGAATAAAGTAGTTTTAATATGTTTTTTAGTGAGAAAATACACCTGAAAACGTAATCAGTGTAGTCAGTTCATCCAGATTACCATCCTGCCTTCCAATATTATTTCTGTCGGAGCCGCTCAGACCCCCACATACCAGCGGTGCGCCGACAGTAGGAATCCCTTTATCAGCAGCCTCTGGCCGGGTCGCCTCCTCGCGGTTCACCACGGCGGCTGGTAGGTGTTTTTCATCTAAATAATCTAAACTGCACCAGGACAATAAAAGCGAACATATTCTGCTGGCAGATTTCTGCATTTTAAGTTAATTTATGCGTCAATAAACTATTTCAGAGGAGCGATCATAGCGCTCTGTGTCATCAGCGATGTGTCTCTCCCTGCCAGCTCCCAGATCAGCTTCTCTGATTGGTTGGCGCGGCGCGTCGAGCAGCAAAAGTTCAATGTTTCCATCTGGAGCAGCGGCGCGTTTGCGGCGCGTCAGATGCTTAAACGCTCCCGACGCGCTGCGCCTGCTGCTCAGACACGCTGCGGGACATTTTGCTGCGCGTCGACCATTGACTTTGCATGTAAACTCGCTGCTTCTGCAGTGCCTGCTGCGTCCGGTGTGAACGCAGCATTAGAATGAGATTAACTAAGAGCCACTGAAACAGTCATTCATATTTCTGACATTTAAACAAAAGAAGAATGATTTTCTCCTAATTTCACCTGAATAACTTATAAGTTAAAGTAGCTAGTTACTACAGCAGGTTGCATTTCTACTGGGCTGCAACATATTTATCCGTCCTTTAAGACGAGTGAACCCTTTTGTTGCTACAGCAAAGAAACAAATGTCAGCAGATGTTCTGGAGGCAACTGAAAGAAGCGCTGCTTCCGCTGGAGTCAGGTTCCTCTGACTGAGCATGATGGATGGAAAAGAGAACGACGCCAGAGGGACATCGACAGGAGGAGAAGAACGAGAGAGTGAAAGTACGGCCCGCTCAATATATTGGCTGACTAAGCAGGAGAAAGAAGATGACTGTGGAATAAAAGGCAGGCAGGAGAGAGCGGCATCCAGAGTTTCACTCAGTGACGCACGTCAGAGCATCAAATATTCATCTCACTGCTGCAACAGACGCAACGCAACACTGCAGGAGGAGTGACGGGAAGAAATGAAGGAGGAGAAGGTGAAGAAAGGAGAGGTGGAGCAAGGAGTATATCTGAGAGCTTTGGAGGTTGGAGGAGGTGGAAAATGAGGATGAAGATGGAAAAAAACAAATGAAAGAGGAGGAGGGACAGAACAGCAGTAGATGGATGCACCTCACGTACTCACTGAGCTAAAAATAGCTCACAGTTCAGTCTGACAGAAAGGAAATAAACGCCAGATGAAGCAGAAGACACCCACTGCAGGGGCGCACCTCCATCCCCGACAGACTGCAGCTCTTTCTACAAACCACTGAAAACATTTAGATGCATTTTAAGCTTTTCATAAGGAAGCAGCTTCCGAAGCGGAGCTCAGTCCGGTTCCATCCCAGAACCATCTCTGAGACTCTGTATTGATCCCAGCGGTTCAGGATGTCAGGCAGGAAGGACGAGACAGTAATGCGATGAGATGCTGCAGTGCAGCAAACACACCCACCTCACAGGGAGGAGGGGGAGTCCTTTACAATATCAATAAATACATTAATAACTGTATTCTTTATTGAAGCACCGGACCGTTCCTCGCTTCACCACTTAGATAAATACTTTAAGGTCAGATTGGGTTTAGCTTTCCAGTCAGCGCATCAATAACTGTACATCACTTATGATTTTTCTCATTCTTGATTCATAAAATCTAGATTAGAATGTTTATTTCACCTTAAAATAATAATTGTTCCTTTAATGACAAAAATAATTTGTAATTTGGTCTCAGCAAACATAAATCTAGTCAGATGGAATGAATGAGAGGAGAAAAATACCAATTTCAGGACTCAAAAAGGCCGAGCTCTGCTGCTGGAGCATAAAAAACTGTTATTATTAACAAGGCAAAGTTAAAAAGAAGCAAGAAATAATGTGTTCAACAATGGTAATAATGATATTTTTAGGATGTTCCCATTTATGTGGACATGTAGATGTAGTAATAAAAGGTTCCACCAAACAAAAAGTGAAATCTGTCTCATGAAATCATTCAATGTCTTGATTTGACATCATCAGATGCAGCATAATGCTACGTTCAGAACGCAAGTGCTGGAAGCAGCAAAAAACCTTCGTCTGCTTCCTTATTGATGCTTAATCACATTAAGGTCAGATGTGCTTCAAGTGCATCTTTGATGCTACTAAAGAGCATCCAGTAAAGTGTGTCCAGATGCGTCTGATGCTTCTGCTTCTCCTGTGTTCAATGGCAGAGAGCAGCTTTG
>NW_015150678.1:1010856-1013579 GCF_000732505.1 Cyprinodon variegatus | reverse complement strand
ATATATATATATATATATATATATATATATATATATATATATACATACATACACACATACATTTATACATTCACTTGTATATTTCAATGTATGTAATTGCCTGAAATTAATAAATAAATAACAAAGAACCTCCCTCGCCTTGAAAGCGAAGAGCCATCATTGTCCAACTTAGGACGAACTTTGACCCAGCAGCCCCTGACCAGTTAAAAACACTCCCACTTTCTCTGATAAACTATGTTAATATATATGTGGGGTTTCCAGTATTATTATTATATTAAGGTCTGAGGTGACCTTTAAAGCTCCCTAACTATGCTGCCCAGGTACAGATTTCTATTCATCACAGGCTCTTTCATTAGTTGATTTATTTTATCAACTACAGCTGTTGATTTTTAGTTGATAAAACAGCAAAATATAAAAAAAATAGATTAAAAAAAAGACAAAAAACTGCTTAGATGTAACATTATTTCCAGAATCTTACTATGTGTATGGATTGTTTAGACAGATTGTCTCTCTGCAGCTCTACAGGCGGTTATCTGAGGCGTGGTTCAGTCATACCGGCTACTTACCGGTCGAACTTCTCCAGAGGTGTTGGTGTACTGACGCGCCAGACCAAAGTCCAGCATGTAGCACTTCCTGTAGGTGGAGGGGAGCCGGCCCATCGCAAAGTTTGACTGGTAGGAAAAGGACGGCAAATTCAGTTTCTTAACCTAAAAACAGTTCAATATTTTTCTTCTTTTTTTTTTTTTGAAATTCTTTTGATTTTCGTTTGAAATTATTATCATTTTTTTTTATTTAGTTTGCAGAAAGTTTTG
The DNA here is from genome assembly GCF_000732505.1 of Cyprinodon variegatus. Taxonomy (NCBI): domain Eukaryota; kingdom Metazoa; phylum Chordata; class Actinopteri; order Cyprinodontiformes; family Cyprinodontidae; genus Cyprinodon; species Cyprinodon variegatus. Next base: position 1,012,767 of record NW_015150678.1, on the reverse strand, counting down.
TATGGAGGGAATTTTGTTTCATTATTGTTGCAACCAAAGAAGAAGTTTCTTAAATGAAAATAGAAAATAAAATAAAATCCAGAAATAAAAATTGGAAAAACTTGAGAAGAACATTGAGAGTAACATTTTGAGTAACATTTTGAGTAACATTTTGAGTAACATTTTTGCAATTTTTCCAAACTATGTTTCATTTTAATTTATTTACAGATTTTATATGTTCAGATTTTAATTTTAATTCAATTTTGTCTTAATCAGATGGAAGAAAAAAAGAAACGCTGGAAAAAAAGAAAAAAAAAAGTTTTACGAGTTGCATTTTTTTCAAATACGATATAAAAATGCACTGTAGGGAGGGGGGGGGGCGAACAGTTCCTGATATCAAATCCTGTCCTGATAAGATTTCTATTTAATATAATTAACAATTCTTCAATCGCTGTGATGCAATATATTCCCAAATAATGTAACCATTTGAAGATAAAACACAACTTATTCCTTCGATATAAAAATATAATTCTTCTTAAAACGAAATTCTAAAAAAAAAAATCACCAGTTTACACTCCAAGAAAGCTTTTAATTTGGCATCAATGTAAACTGATGGGTACAGATTATATTGATTTGTATCGATGTATTGTTCTACTTGTGAATACTGGTTATGACATCATTCTAGGCAGTCTAAGACTTTCCTGTCGCATCAGAAATAAATGTTTAATCTTCTTATCCCTAACTGGATGTCTCACTTTAAGATTGCAGTATTTCTCACACAGGGTTGCTTTACCAATCTTTTTTAGTGAACCCGTTGCTTTGCAATTAAAAGCATGAAATACAGAGGACTATATTAATATTAAATTCTACGGGTAAAGATTGTTGGAAAATCTCAAAGAGCTTTGAAGTCTTTTCCAAATCTAAAGTTAGAGATAAAAAGAAAACCGGCCAGAGCTTCTTCCTTCTTCACTGTTATCCATTCTAAATATTTTCTGAGCAGCTGGAGACTCATAAAATGGTTTTAGACTCATGGATCCATCCTGAATGCAGTTTGATTAAATCCTGCAGTCTTTTTTTTATCCTCTAATCTGCGTTTCCTAATCCTACCCCCCTAATCAGCGCCGTTCTATAGCTTTTTTTCCACTGTTATTATGTAAATTGATTCAGAACAAAGGTTCCCAATCATGTTTCCTCCATATTTCTTTGTTTCACTGAAAAAAACAAGGCAAATATATGATGTGAAGGAAAATGAAACTCTTTTTGTAGTAAACAGAGATTTTCCAACAAAACCATCCAACGTGGTTCATTATTGGAGTTATGTTTTCTTTGATTTAAAGGCTTAAAGATCGACCGTCTGTTTCTTCGTACCGGTTTGATGTCGCGGTGCAGGAATCCCACTGAGTGGATGGCTTCGATGGACTCCAGGATCTGCTTGCCGAGTCGCAGGGTGGTGCTCATGGTGAAGGTTCCTCTGGGCTGACTCCTCCGTAGATCGGCCAGGTTTCGACCCTGAAACAACATATGGAGGAAATCAAACTGCCCCTTCGATACAAGAAGCGTTGATCATGTTTGCCTCAGCTTTCCAATTATTGGTGGTTTTCAACATGCAGAATTTGATGCATCCAACAGAACAAAAGAGATTCTCCATGTATGTAAAAAGATCCAACACCCATCTATCAAAACATGCAAACATGCGACTAAATGCTTCCGGTTCTGCTGAGCTGGAAGGTGAAAACCACTTCAAATACCCAAATAGGCTCTCTGTGGCTTTTATGTGGTGCATTACAGTAAAAACTTCAATGAGGATGGGTTTATACTATGCCACAACATTATTGATCTCAAAAACCTTTAATTTCCTATGCAGCACATTACTTTAACTGATCTATATAGAGTAGATACAGCAAGCGATAAAGAGACATTATAACTTAATTT
>NW_015150678.1:1009340-1010395 GCF_000732505.1 Cyprinodon variegatus | reverse complement strand
ATAACTTAATTTCAGTACTTTCTGCTACATTTCAAAACATGTCTGAGGTTCCGTTTGGCAGAGAGAGAGCGAGACTTTGAACAGAAAACAGGAAGGCCTAGCAGAGTAAAGCTACAATTTGATGTTTTATCCTGTTGTGTTTTTAGCTTCTTTCTGTCATAGACCAGAAATAAGAATAAGATCTGCATTCTGAAGCAAACACACGGAGGCTACTGCTAGCTTATTCGCTAATTGCGCTAACCACTAGTGTAAATGTTTGTGAATTTGATTTGGACCCAAATGCAGCGCTAGAGAGGCAGAGGTAATTTCTTGTAAAAATTAAAGAAAAAGTAAAAATACAGAAGCAATAGTCCAGAAACGATCAACAAAATCTGAGGAACCAAATAACGAATGACGAGGATCCAGCAAGGAGTAACTGAACAGGAGGTGTATATATAGGAGACAGAAAGAATGGGAGGAATGATTAGTTGATAGGGAGCAGGTGTACAAAGAGTAACTAGAAGGAGCCAGGAGAAAGGAAAGGGCACTTTATCCAGATGGACACTGTACGAGTTTTTGCCCTTTTCGGGCTGATTCTATGGAAGTAAATCTGTTTCGCTGGGATTTGAATTAAAAATGCCACTAAAATTTGCTTGCTTGTGGCGCTCATACTGAAGGAAAACCAAGATGACGGAGCCGGTCATGCAAGCTAACGCTAACTCAACGGTGAGCTTATTACTTTCATTTTTCTGTAGTTGAGTTAGCGTTAGCTTGCATGACCGGTTCAGTGATGCTGGTTTTCCGTCAGTATGGGCGCCACAAGCGTCACGTCACGTGACTAAGAAAACGTAACGGGATTGGCTGGGTGTTGGACGCCACAATCCATTGCTATTGTCTGTGACCTGAAGTAACCCTTCGCTTTTTACACTGAATTTAGACGCCGAATTTAAGACAGTGAAATAGAGCCAGTTGAATCTCAGGAGGCTGAAAATGTTGAGTTTGAATTTTGAAAGGTTATATGCAGATTTTTATAACACTGAAAAATTAAACTGAAAAATAAGTATTGAAAATGTAAT
>NW_015150678.1:1003678-1008518 GCF_000732505.1 Cyprinodon variegatus | reverse complement strand
TGATAGAATCGCATCGTGGCCTATGAATCGTGATTCGAATCGAATCGTAACTTCTTTGGCAATACCCACCCCTAATTGTAACGAGGGGCAATTAGCCTCTCACGACCACTACCGGATCAAACATGTTTGAAATTCAGTCGGCCCTTGTTAGGTGTTTGTGAGCAAATTCTGCTGTTAAAGCAGATTTACGATCGTCTACAAGCCAATTTACCAGATTCTTGCATACTGCACATGTGCAAAACAGGAAGTTCTTCTTGCTGGTGAAGATTATGAGTCATCCAGGTTATAGTCATTCCAAAAAAGTCAAAAAAAAAAAAAAAAACAATCCACTGGACTTTGTTTCCAAGTTTCAAGAAGTTTCGCTTCCCATCCAAGAAGGATTTTAAATTGAAAATGTCAGATATAGCGTTGTGTTTGAGGATTTAAAGACTGGATTTTGGTCTTCAGATCAAAAAAAATCTACTGAATTATTTATTATTAGATGTTTAAAGCCTTTAAATAATCAGAGATTATCTTTAAATGATCTGATCTGGGAAACTACAGTAAGACAACACAGGTTATTCCTGGAAAGCAAACATTCTAAGCTTTTTTCTCAGAGTACAAAAAACTATTTGGGAATTAAAACGTATGAGTCTTTGTCACAGGAGCGCTTTCAATGCAATAACACCACACCACTTCTTTTCTGAAGCTCTTAAAAGAACAACATAGCAGCATAGAAATGCAGAATAAAGGCTGTAATCTGCTGCTGACGGGCGCCGCCAGCCTACTGCTTAAAGTCACCCACACACTGACTCACCTGAAGCTGCATCACCACGTAGTTAAATTTGTCATTTCTTCCACAGCCGATAAACTTACAGACGTGGTTTTTACCTAAAAAAAAAAAAACAACAACAAACATTTAAAGGTTAAGTTACACACTGCAAAAAATTGATATCTTACCAAGTCATTATATCTTAAAACAAGGAGGTAAGTGAGACACTTTGCCACTTTGGAAAAAGACAATTTACATTTAAAATAAGAAGTGTATATTATCCAATTATCTTATTTTAAGAGTAAAGTACTAATTCCATTGGCAGATCATCTTATTTATGTACTCAAATTATGGGAAATACACTTAATTTAAGAAATATTTACTTATTTCTTGATCATTTTTGCAGTGCACTCTCCTAAAACAACATTAAAATAACTTTAAATCCCCAAATCAGAGTCTATTTATATTCAGTTCATTTCACACTTTGTATTCTTCACCACATTAAATACCAAAAGAGGAGGAGTTAATAATCTTTTTCTTATATTGGAGCTTAGTCGTTCCAAACACATCATAGTGTGACAGAGCAGAGACAGTATTACCTCAGCAGAAGGAGACTGGAAATAATTAGCTGATGTAGCAGCGCATTAAGCAGCAATTAAGACGCATGATTTATGCAATGATCATTTTAAGATATAAACAGACCATTGTTGAATTTATTTTTACCCTCTTTTTATGATGGGTAATTATAAGCCTGCAATGAGCTGCTCTGTTGCTGATGCCCCTTAAAGGAATAGTACACCCAAAACATGATTAGCCTTCATTTTCTACTCACCCCCATGCTGAACAACACTCTGGAGTACTTTTTTGATATCTCAAATGCATCTGGAGATCTGGGAGGCTTCTTGCTGTCTGCTGACATTCAAATAATGGAGGTCTATGGCGCCCGAGACAGAAAGGTCCATAAAAGTCCACAAAAAACGTGTCAATATTCCTCCATACTGCTCGTCCAATGTATTCCAAGTGTCCTGAGTGGGTAGCGTCCATAATTTACTCGAAACGAAGTCATTTAGAATGTTTTTAGAGCATAAACAGTAGTGTATAGGATTTCCTAAAAGCGCGTTCACGATTCTACGGAAGCCGGCAGACCAAACCAGATGAAAGTGCGCATTCAGCTCGGCAAAGAACTCATGCTCTTCCTCAACACTGAAGTCCTCAGACATTTTTCTTTCGTTGTTTCTTTCTTTGCACAGGTAAACAGCACATTTCTTCTTCTACGCTTGCATTATCGGCAGAGCAGACGCTGAATGCGCACTTTCATCTGGTTTGGTCTGCTTCGGATTCCGTAGCGTCGTGAACGCGCTTTTAGGAAATCCTATACACTACTGTTTATGCTCTAAAAACATTCTAAATGACTTCGTTTCGAGTAAATTCTGGATGCTACCCACTCAGGACACTTGGAATACATTGGACGAGCAGTATGGAGGAATATTGACACGTTTTTTGTGGACTTTTATGGACCTTTCTGCCTCGGGCGCCATAGACCTCCATTATTTGAATGTCAGCAGACAGCAAGAAGCCTCCCAGATCTCCAGATGCATTTGAGATATCAAAAAAGTACTCCAGAGTGTTGCTCAGCATGGGGGTGAGTAGAAAATGAAGGCTAATCATGTTTTGGGTGTACTATTCCTTTAAGGCCAATTTATGCTTCTGAGCTCTCAGCTCTCACCCTGCAGCTTCTTGAGAACAGCCACCTCCATCTTCAGAACCTGCTTGGGCTGCTGGGCCGACTCCACCTTCAACGCCACGTTCTCCCGTGTTAGCAGGTCCAAGGCCTCGTAGATCTCCCCAAACCCTCCCCCGCCGATCTTCTTCAGCTAGAACACGGCGAGGAGACAATCAGAGTTTAGACCTACATCCTCTCAGAACTCCAAGAAAAAAAATTACAAACATCAGACAGAAAAGATTAAAAACAGACACAATCTGCTCACCACTTTCCATCGGTCCTTAACCATACAGTTTGGCGGCAGGATGTCGGCCTGCTCGGACGTCCCGTTCATGTTGCCGTTGTCCTGGAGGCCGGGGACTAGGCACTGCATCTGCCAACTAGCCAGAACTCGAGCAGCTCCAAGCTTAAAAGAGCCATTTATCTGCGAGGAAAGGGAAGGAGGTGGAAGAAGAAAAGAGGATGGACAGGAAATGCAAGGTAGAATATTTCATCATCGGATACCAGGAGATGAACCTCCAGCTTTCTCCTCTGAGAATTATAGCAGTCCAGTATAACAACAAGCATTAGATATGGCTGACTGCTATGAGAAGCCATTCTTGAGCTGGATCAGGCTACAGGCTGGTAGGAGGGTTGCAGTTGGCGTTGTGGCGAGGGGAGGGAGTGTGATGGTATTTGCACTAATTGAAGCAAATATCATTTCTGCAGAGGAAGCAGCTGGACCCTTTGGCCTTGGCCTGGCTGCAGCCGCAGGCATCGACTAAAGCCAATCTTTGAAAACCAGAAGTACATCAACCAACAGCTGAGCATGGCACACGGAAGTGATCCAATCAGGGTCAGAGGAGATTCAAACTCCATCACAAGGGGTCAGATTTGAGCCGAAACTATAGCTGGATGTTCTAAGGCTCTTCAGTTTCCTGATGGTACATCTGCAATATGCAGTTGACTGCCAAGAGTGGAAACGTCTGCCTACGTGAAAAATAAATTCTGCCAATCTATGGTTCAAAAGAAGTGTATAAAGTTGGTACTTTTTATTTGTCATAACATAAAATAGCACCCGTCAGAGTGAAAATTGAGCAAATGTATACATTTTAAAAACTTTCCTTTGTTTTTAAGCTTGTTTTAGAAATATTTCCGCCCTGCTAGTTAATATTATCATGATCCACTATGAGAAAATGTGGAAAAAGTCACGTTTTTTAATTTGTTTTTGTTTAATTTAGGAGTGAGCCAAGATTTTTCTAGATCTATGAACTTAGAGCAGCAAAGCATTCCCCCTCCCTCAACTGCTCCAGGAGACTTCTCACTTTCTACACTTTAACAACATGTTTTACCATTTTAAAATACAATCAGTTGCAAAGAACAGAAATAGTTGGTTTTAAATAAAAAAATGAATAAAAATACTGACAAAGCCCAACTAGTTAAACAGGTTATACATCTAAACACATTATAACTAATCTAGTTCAGAATAATCTGAATAATTACTTTGAATTTCGAAACAATTGAATAACACAGATTGTTTTTAGATTTCAGATTTAATCTATTTATGAAAATCAAAAAACAATAAACAAATACGATTATTGAAAATATTTAATGATCCTTAATTAAAATGACTTATCATTTGGTTGATTTTGTGAATATTGGCGTGGTATTTTAACCACATGTTAAATGTCACAGTAGCTCATGCCTATTTGGATTAAAGTATGGGGTGAATTTAGTTCCATTATTGTTGGAAGCAAGCAACATGTTCTGTAAATAGAAATTTAAAGAAAAACAAAATCGATACATAAATAAACCTTTAAAAAGCCTCTTAATCAAAAAACGGTTTTGAGAGGAACGTTGCTTTGCTCTCGGATTTTATTTTCTTTTTCATTTTTTGTTTTATACTTCTCTTTTTCAGATTGCGTTTTGCGGATTTTAATATTTTTTTTTACTGTTATTGTGTTTTACAGATCCCATTCTGTTCAATTCAGGTCCAGTACAGAGATCGTCACACTGGATGTACACATATAAAAATAGTAACAATGAAAAATGGCCAAAAATCGCATTTTGACCCAAAATGGCCGACTTGCTATGGGTTTTAGGGCATACCTCCAAGAGACTTTTTTTCATGATTTGAGGAGATCTACTTGTGTGCAAAATTTCAGATCTCTGTGACTTACGGTTTACCCCAAATCACGTTAGGGGGCGCTGTGGCGTAATTTGGGGGCGGCCATTTTGGATTCCATTAAAATCATGCGATTTCACGCGGGGGGACAATTTACTGCCAAGTTTTCCTGAGTTTTTGAATATGCTAAGTCCTCGTAAAATGCGTTCAAAGTGAGAAAAGAAAAATAATAATAAGAAACCTAATAGATATAATAGGCTTT
>NW_015150678.1:1001088-1002443 GCF_000732505.1 Cyprinodon variegatus | reverse complement strand
AATAATTTAATATTTAAAGAACTTTCGGAAGTTTTAATTCAGAATATGACCGAGCAGAATTTCTTCACGTAAAATTGAGCTGGACAACTTTTTTCTTCCCTTTCTTGATTATCTGAATAATTTAAGTTTCATTTAAACCCTTTCTAAACTGAGCTTTTCAAAATGTAATTAAAATGAATCCAGGAAACCTTTATAGTTAATTGCATTTAAAGTGGCTGCAGATTTAAAACATCAGAGCATCTGTTTAAAGATGACTTCTTAAACAAAAAGGATGGGTTAACTGTTTCAACTCCAAAGTGTTATAATATCAAAGGATGTGATTATTCTGAGCTAGAGAAGCATAAAACCTTTTCATCCCCTCTAGTGACTGCTAACATCAGTCTCACATCAGCTTTTTTTTCCTCCTCTTGGATATCGGCCATGGATGGTTATCAGCTTCCAGTGAATTTGCGGGATAACCGTAAGTTCAAAATGATGCATGTCAGTCCCCAAACCATGCTGTTTCCGCATGCAATGCCCAAGCCGTCATCGGTGCATGCAGAGTTCAGGCGCACTAAGGGGAATATTTAGAGTGCTCTCTGTATTTCCGGTCTGACCAGCCCTCTTAGAGGACTGGAAAGACTGCAAAGGAAAAGAGGAGGCTTCTCTGTATCTTCAGTGATACAGTTCATTAACAGCAGTACCGATATCGTCAACAGATACGCAGCCACCGGCAGCTGCAACACTGGAGATGCAGTGAAACCTGCGGCAGAATTCAACACGCTGCTGAGACTCCGGCCACTGCAGAGGAGAGGGACCACTAAGTTTCCCTGAAAGCACGGCAACAGTCTGACATACCCGTCAACACATCAGAAACTGCTGTTTTACTTGATATAGAGATGTTAAATACGTGAATATCACAATTATATTATGTGTTTGACATATATGACCAATCTCTGCTTTCAAAACTGGTCTTTTTATTATTATTCCACCTATTTTTATCAATAATATCAACAGTTTTACATTAAATATTTTAACTTTAACTGTTTTTATTTGTTCAGAATACCAGCTAACTTTAAAATGTCCAGGGTCTATTGTTCATTTCATCAATATGAGCTTGTCTTTTGATAAACGTATCAATTATATTTTGTGAAAGGTTAATTTTTGGGTGATAAATAGGTTCCTGATATTGTTGGAGTTCACGTCTGAAGGAGACGTTTTTAGATGTGCTTTTGATTGGTTAATCTGTACCTCATAATGGCTCCTCCCCCTGAAGCACATCCATCGCAATATTTTTAACAGTCGAACAAAGAAATGCATTAAAATAAGCTACAATAATATCCTTTAAATTACAATAGCACCGCCTTTAAAGTGTA
>NW_015150678.1:997680-1000174 GCF_000732505.1 Cyprinodon variegatus | reverse complement strand
TCTGCTTCTGTCTCCTTGAACCCCAGTGGGCCTCAGCAGATGGCCGCTCACTCTGAGCCTGGTTCTGCTGGAGGTTTCTTCCTATTAAAAGGGAGTTTTTCCTCTCCACTGTCGCTACAAGCATGCTTTGTGTGAGGGATTGTATTCAAGTCAATGCAAGTCGATGCAATCAGCTGGTTTTCCTTAGATAGAAAACTTTGAATAAATCTGACTGGATGATCTGGTTGAAACGTAAATTTTCTTGAGATGACATGTTGTGAATTGGCGCTATAGAAATAAACTGAATTGAATTGAAGCTAGACATATTGAAGTTAGTTTTAAATCAGTTTGGGTCCGGATTAGCCAGCAGGTGGGCCCCGGTCCGTTAATCTGTGACCTCTGCAGCAGAGGATCTGGGTCCTACCAACCCGTTGCTTTGGTAGAAATCTACAAAGTTAATTCAAAACCAGTTAGCTTCTTCAATGCAACTCAATCACTTCCCTCTAACACTATTTAATCAATTAAAACTCGGTGATGAGCTCCAAGGTAAAAGTAAAGCATAAAGGAGATCATCCTGCGACCTGTGGGTTGATGTGCGCCTCTCCGTGTTCTGTAAGCTGTTTGTCCGGTCCATTAAAAATGAAATTATTAGACTTTGAATCTAGACCTAGAGAAATGGGAAAGGTTCCTACGTGTGACATTTATTTCCCCTGAAATATTTTGTTTCCTGATGTCTTTGTGATGTTAAGTGTGAACCAACAGTGCATTTTTAAGCAACCAGGGAAGCAGTTTATTTCAAGTCAAGAATTAATTTAGAAGAATAAATTTCACTGTTCCCTTTCATTTAGTTCAGCTCTTAAACATCTTGAACATTAGTCACACCTATCTATATTACACAAAATAACACGCGTTTTCATTTATTGAACTTTGTGACAATATAATTTTCAATTTTATGGCACCTGCTATCAAGAGTTAAATTAATCTTTTAAGTTTTAATTCAGTTCAACTGAACATGCTGATTTTTCACATTATGTAGACATAAAAAAAATAGAGTTGAAGTAACCAAGATGCTTAAATAGATCCAACAGATGCTAGATTTCTTTTTTCTGTGTGTTTTACCATCAAAACTGCATCTAAAACTACAATATTGCAAAAAGTATATATATATATATGCAAACAGTGTATTTCAGGACACTTTAAAAAGTCTTAATGACCATTAACTAATCCTCTAATAATCTATAATTTTAACAAAGGTATAAAGTATAATGTTAGTGATGTAACATAATGTCTATATGTACAAATAAAACAGCATTCAGAACTGATGTGTACAATAGAGGAGGAGGCTTAGTGGTCCAGCAGCAGTAAACTACGGGTGGGAACAGGACCTCAGCAGCAAATCAAAGTGAATCATCCTGACAGACACCTCCTCTACAATCAAACCACACTCTCGTCTTCTTCTATTCTCCTTCGTCTACCAATCTATCAGTTTATTATTGTGGAGGAGAGGGTGGGATGCTTTGCCAGTAGCCGAGTTGTCATCATTCCAGTTTTGAGCTGATAAATTCACTCAGAGCTCACCATAGTTCTGAGCTCCCGGAAAACCTGATGGTTTACAACAAATCCTGAGCGGGAAAAAACCCTTCCTGTTCCTTTGTCAGCCTACAAGCCAAAACAGAGGGCAGAGTTAACCGTCAGAGGATGAGGAGAACGGCCACCGACTGCCTGTCCTGGCTTCAGGAATGAAGGACATTATGGGGCAGGACTTCATCAACACGGATTACATCTTTAAAACCTCAGAGATGAACTGTACAGTAGAAAGGTCAGAAAAAAAAAAAGGATGTTTTCATTTGGAATGACCATGTAATGCTAGAATCACCACAAAGCAAAACTGGGAGGTTTCATTGCATCGTTTAAACGCTGTATGAATCTGTGTCGGGGTCCCGGTGTTCTGTCAGCTCAGCATACGGCGTTAGGCCGGCATGATCGTTTTTAGCAGTTATTAGTCCCGTTTAATTATTAATCTATTTATGTGCAATCTTAAAATACTTTCATGTACTGTAAAAATAAACAAATAAAAATAAAATGATCCGCATGTCCTCATGTTAAACAAACCAAAGACAAATAAATCAGATATCCTGTCAAAAAAGTTGTAGAATCCTCCCCCTATAAGTATTTCATTCTCCTAATAATCCTTTAATAGGATCCCTGTCAAACGGACTTTTAAAGCTAATGTGCGTAACGGACCTAGTGAAGGACTTTTTTGTTGTTTTATGGACAAAATGACAAAAACCTGACTAAATTGGGGAATAAAACAGCTTGATTGGCTGCAAGGAGAGCGGAGACAGAGGATACTGGCCTGACGCGGTATGCTGAGCTGACAGAACGCCGGTTCCTGTCATTCAGTCAGCAGAAGCTCCTCACTAAGCCTCATTTCCACAAATACATTTATGCTGGTAATTCTTTCAGATATACTAGGGGTGTAAATTAGAGACTGACACGGGAGTGGATTTTCACT
>NW_015150678.1:995936-997298 GCF_000732505.1 Cyprinodon variegatus | reverse complement strand
CAAAACGATTATTATTTACACCCCTAAGATATACATAAATAAAAGGTCATCAACAGCTTGTTTTCCGCATTTTTTCTGAGGTTTTCTGGGCATTACTTAAACTTCCTCAGGTATGTTTCACAAAGACAAAAATATTCACTGATTAAAATAAAGAGTGATTCAAATCACGTTTTGTTTTTTAAGGCTTTCATCCTCAAATAATAATTATTTGAATTCCTTGAATCACATTTTGTGATCATTATTATCATCATTTCATTTTAAAAAATGTATATATTTAAACAGAACTAGGAGTAAAGGTAAGAACATTGGGTCAAGTTCAAAAGCAAGGACTAAATGGATCTATGTGACAAAAAAAGACCACTGATGAATTAGTGTTAAGTTTATTTAATAGTAACTGTAGTGTTTTCCTTTCTACAGTAGTTTCCTTTGGATCAAAAACTACAATCCTGCAGTTTTTGTCCCTATTTCGGCCAATTTTCCTGTTGTGCGAGAATTGTTTGGATCGGGCCCAGTTTCAGCTTTATCATGCTTCCTGTAGTAATGAGCAGAATGAGCCCATTTACCTCCAGCTTGCGTATTTAGCATGTTTAAAGAAGGGATTTCTTCTTCTTCTCTGACTTTACTTCCGGATAGACGAGTCCGATCAGCATCTCTCTACTGGGCTCAGTCGATTTGGTGGTTTTTGGTCGTAGAGTGTGAGCAGGTAGATCGCATCAGAGCATCGGCCGTTCATTGTAAAAACAGATGTCGTGAACTAGTGAACCCTGTGGTTTGCGTTGTAGCTGAATATGATAGATCTGATATAAATAAGATATAAGTATCATAGAGTATATGCCTGCCCTAATGGGTACTGTAGTTCCTCACCACCGAAGTCAAGAAACTTCCAACTGATCTGATAGTTGTGGGCATGACTTTGATTTGCAAAAGTTAAAACCCAAACCGTTTATTATTAATTTAACAATATTACCCCATTTACACTACCCTTGAAAAACCGATCCATGCTAAGACCGATCCGAGCTCGGTTCTGACGACCGTTTACACATCACGCTATCTCGGTTCCTCAACTCTTCGCCTCCTAGTGATGATCTGCTGTATTACTGCCAGTATTGAAGGAGGAAATCAAGCAGATGGTGGCGGTAATGCATCAAAAGTTGTTTGCCAACCGCCATAAAACACAAGAAGAAGAAGACGAAGAAGGAGAGAATCAAGCAAATCAAAATGGCGGCGCCCGTCACATTCAGAAAGTTGTGCTCGATTATTATTGCTGTACTTTGGTGTTTGTTGAGGGTGAGGCGAAGACGGCAACGATTATTTAAAATGTTGCGTGGAGAAGATTTCGATTGTTGTTTATAGTTGTTCTTC
>NW_015150678.1:992761-994054 GCF_000732505.1 Cyprinodon variegatus | reverse complement strand
TGTCCAAACCTTTAGCTCCTCCCACTGATTCTTTGCCCAGCACGCTCTAGAAGATTAATATGACCTCTAACCTGGAGAAACATGTCACTTAAATTAAATGATTTTTAAGTCCTGATAATCTAAGGCTCAACATTTACTGCATTCTAGACAGTACTTTGTAACATGCATGTATTGCAATAAGAAAGTACAGGTGATACATTGCGTTGCTCTGCAGGAAGACTCAGTTTTATGAAGCAATTGAAGTCAACTTGAAGTCAACTGTATTTTGTTTAGGGTTAACTACATAAAAGAGGACTAAAAGGAATAATTTCAACAATAACGGCACAGTTAGTAAATATTAATGCACTGCAGTATCCCTAGTATCCCCCCACAGCTCAGCAACGGTTTGCAGCTTTTCTGAACCCAATCCAGTGTTTCATGGTGAATCTGCCATTAGATGGAGAAGGAGAACGCCGTATCTGTGAACTGGATGCATGTGGACGGGGCAGCTGTGCCTACCTGGGCAGACACACTGCTGCTAAAGCAAGAGCACAGTGTGAGACTTTTAGGAAAGCAGTGGAAAATGGTCCATCGCTGTTTTAAATCAACAACAAATCAACTGTTGCAAAGTCATATCAGAAAGAATATATATAATTCTCAAGGTATTGCTGATCTGACCTCTTGCAAGTTTCTTTTAAAAACAAGTCAAACAAGATTACAGCAAATACTACCTGCAGCAGATTAGTGGATTTAATAAATAAAAAAAAAACTAAGTAAAAAAAACAACAATTCATGTGTTCAAATTTGATAGATTGCCAGTTTTTCTATCGAAAAATAAATCCTTATATCCCAATCCAATAACACCATCCAAGTCAAACTTTGCTCTGGAATTTTTATACATCTGTTTAACCAAAACAAATAATTTTCTAATGTTATTATCTCTAAGTTTTAATTGTAAAACATATTCCTCCTTCATATCAGTTATACTCTTTGCTAATTATGTACAAAAAGCCTCAGAATATATTTTACTCAGTAGCATATTTTCACACAGGAAAATTGAAAGTTGGAAGAGAAAATAACTATTTTACAGATTCATTGGAAATTCAACTGCAGAATTACAATATATGAGACTAAGATTTAGCTTTTGACGAATAAAAAAAAAAAAACAGTCCAGGTGGGTTAAATGAAAAAAAAAGCAAAAATTCCACACGTCCATTAGGGGTGTAAATTTGGCGATACAATACGCATTAAAGGAATAGTACACCCAAAACATGATTAGCCTTCATTTTCTACTCACCCCCATGCTGAACAACA
>NW_015150678.1:986686-990821 GCF_000732505.1 Cyprinodon variegatus | reverse complement strand
GGTGAACTGGAAAGTGCCTTGAGATGACATGATGTGAATTGGAGCTATAGAAATAAATTAATTTGAACTGAACTTTGAAGGATATGGAAAATTTCTAAGGAAAATTGTGAAATCTTGTGTGAAATTATTCTACTATAGTAAAATATTGCTCTATCTATGGGCTGTTTTTAGTTTGTTTTATATTCCATGCCAGGGGTCTTCAACGTTTTCCAGGCCAAGGACTCCAAACTGATGGTGAGATGGAGCGGGGACCCCCTAATTACATATTGTAAGAAATTGTATTCTATTAAACTGGTCATATATTACAGATGGATTAATGTAACTAAAGTAATTTCTCCCTGGGATTATTAAAGTATTTCTGATTCCTGGTTGATGGGACAGGTGTTGTGAATGAAATGGTGCCCAGCCTGAAAGAGCTCCTGTGCGTCGCTTCTTCTGCCTCCATTTATCTGTTTACTACAGTCTGTTGAATTCATGTTAATTTATATTTAAAGACATTTCAATTAGTGGAAAAAAGTCTAATCAACTAAAACCTTCATGACCCCATGCAGTACCTCTGTGGACCCCCTAGGGGTCGGGGACCCCCTGTTGAAGACCTCTGCTCTATGGCAAATATTAAGTTAATTAATTATAAGAGGCTTATTATTATGATAATCCTCCTCTGATATTAGTTTTAAGCTTGAGATATTTAATTAATAAGCTACTGGTTAATCTAAATCAGCTTAGATTATCAACATCTGTTTATTTTTAAATTGCAGGTTTTTATTTCTAGCCTTAAATGCGTTTTTGCACTATAGATAAAAAGTGGTCAGAGCAGCACTGATTGATATGGAAGCCTGGGAGGCGCATTTCCGCTCTGATCCAGCTCTCCATCCACCGCAGCATCCCTGCAGCATCAACCGCTCCTCTCTGCAGTGCACAGTCATGGGTCCCCGGCGCGCATGCGCACCATCACATCTCTCCAATCAATACATTTGGCCCGAACTGAACAACGTTAGGAATTAAAGAACATTACAGAAACACTAATCTGTCTAATCCGCAGGCTTTTCGGGTCTAATTTAGATCAAATTTTGCTGGAAATTATTTTCCACTTCCATCGAGCGTAAACGTTTCCCACACACACCCACTAAATGCTGTAATGAGCGACACCGGGGGGGCCAAACTGGTCCGGATCGGGCCTACCTGGCACACCGTCCGCTCCTTTTCCGCCTTTTGGGAATCTTCATCTGGGATTTTACTTCGGCACAAAACGTTCTGGTCCAGAAAACCCACCGTTCCTCTAAAGAAGGGGTCGAGGTCTGGGCCTCAGACTCCCACAGGACTAAATCACCATTTATTTATTTCTCCTCAAACAGGGAGGGATGGATGGAGGGGATGGGGGGCGCCCTGACCGGGTCCGTCCTAAATCCAGGCGTCCGAGTCCGCAGAAACTAGACCCAGAAACAAAGCGAAGGTTCTAGTATCGGAGAAACGCTGCTGTCCTGAACTCATCTGATGCTGCAGCTTCTGGTGATGCTGAGGAGGAAGAGGAGGAAGGAGAGGGAGGAGGAGGAGGAGGAGAGGGTGGAGGAGAAGGCGGAGTGATTCCTTCCTCCTCTTGGATCAGATCCGAAAGACTAATGAGAGGAAAAACCGGAACCAGCGACTCCAGCCTGAGGCTGCCCCGCTGCAGGGCGGTGAGCGAAGCTGTTGGATCTCCGGCTCCAGCCTGTTTGTCCGCACTGCAGCTCTGCCTCCATCAGCAGCAGCAGCACTCCAGCCACACCACAACATCCGGTAGGCTCTTTCACAATAAAATCCCTGCAATTAACCCTGAACGTCACAGCGAGTCCAGAGATGTTGATTAGTTTCTAAAATGAAGATTTTTAGAAGGATATTTTAACGATCAAATAGCTTTGAGGTGGAGTAAAACTATAAATATTTGTGAATTATTTTTCTTTAAATAAGGTATAACAAAAATGTAACTTTTTAAAAGAAATATTTAATTAATATTTATTATATTTAAACATTTTTAAAGTAAATATTTAAAACTTTTTAAAATAAATATTTTTAGAAGGGCATTTTAACGATCAAATAGTAAAATTATAAACAGTTGTGAATTATTCTAAAAAATATATATATCAAAATGTTTTGGGTAAAATGCAAAAAGGTTTTAGAAAAATAAAAACTTTTTAAAATAAATATTTTTAGAAGGACATAGTAGGACAACAGTTTTGAGGTGGAGTAAAAGTATAAATAGTTGTGAATTATTCTAAAAAAAAAAAGGTATCAGAAAAATGAAAAAAAAATTTAAAATAAATATTCAAAACTTTTTAAAATAAATATTTTTAAAAGGACATAGTAGGACAATAGTTTTGAGGTGGAGTAAAAGTATAAATAGTTGTGAATTATTCTAAAAAAAAAAAAAATCAAAATTTTTTGGGTAAAATACAAAAAGGTAATAGAAAAATGGAAAACTTTTTAAAATAAATATTTTTAGAAGGGCATTTTAACGATCAAATAGTAAAATTATAAACAGTTGTGAATTATTCTAAAAAAATATATATCAAAATTTTTTGGGTAAAATGCAAAAAGGTTTTAGAAAAATTACAAACTTTTTAAAATAAATATTTTTAGAAGGACATAGTAGGACATATGGTTTTGAGGTGGAGAAAAACTATAAATAGTTGTTAATTATTCTATAAAAAAAGTATTAGAAAAATGAAAAACTTCTTAAAATAAATATTTAACATTTATTATAATTTTAAAACATTTTAAAATAAATATTTAAAACTTTTTATAATAAACATTTTTAGAAGGACATTTTAACGATCAAATAGTTTTGAGGTGGAGTAAAATTATAAATAGTTGTGAATTTTTCTAAAGAATAAATCTAAATATTTTGGGTAAAATACAAAGAGGTATAAAAACAAAATGAAGAAAATTTTCTTCTTAAAAGGGCAACAGGTATGGAGGGTGACGAGTGCCACAATAGAAAAAAATTAATAACATATTATATAGTTATGTAAATGTGTCATAAATATTTGGAAACCTAAAAATAAATAAGGAATTTATTAAATATATGTGTGTGTGTGTAATCATACAGGCATCAGCTAAATATTATTTTATGTTATTAAGTAAATATAACAATTTCTAATAATGATCTAATAGATTATTTCATGTTCCTGTGTTAAAATACACAATAATATATAAATTATATTTAAACCAGCCTTGGAAAGTCAAGAATTACATTTAAAATTACACATCTTCCAGTTTGTGACACTAAAAACTATTATTTAAAAAAAAAAAAAAAATGAATAAAAATACTAATTTAAGATATAAATTAATCAGCTCTGGGTTGCTTTTTTATTCTGTTACATGTCTAGATTTATCTGCTTTGTCGTTTTTCCACCTCATACAGAGCCCTGGAATAAGAAGATTTATGTATAAAATACAAAAAAAAAACTCCACAATTTTATTTTAAGGACATAATATTTCATTTTATCTTATGGGAAAAAATATGAATTCCTTTGGCTGACTGTCTTATATAACCTGCTCCCGTTCAAGGTACATAAACTTATTTTAGAAAGTTTTACATAATTTAAGATTAGTTTTTGCAGTGCAGAACCAGACTGCTGCAAAATAAGCTGTTTACAACATTTTCTATGAGTTTACAGAAGCGTCTGAATGAGAGGCCTGGAGCCAAAGGTCCCAGACTGGAGGAACCATGAGGCCTCAATAAAGGACACGGCTAGCTGCAGGCTGGGCCATCCGGTCACAGACGCACAGAGAACACAGCCAGGACAGACTGAACTTTCCTGAGCATTGGAGACGCCTTAGCCTCCCAAAAAAAGAGAATAACACAGGTATCAGATCTAGAGAAGACAGTGGAAGTCTGTCCAGTTAAACAATTCAGTTTTTTTTTTTAAGATATCTGATCATTTCATATATTTTATGTGTGTTCTGAAATCTAACCAGCAAAGCTAATGGTGACCAGGTATAGAGGTTGACGCCTTGGTTGTCACGATACTAAACTTTTCAACTCCATACCGATACTCAGGAAAATATTCGATACTCGATACCGTTTTCGATACCACAAGGATAAAAACAAAGACCATAAAATTTAACAGAAATATTTTCATTAATAAATAAAATA
>NW_015150678.1:981519-984474 GCF_000732505.1 Cyprinodon variegatus | reverse complement strand
AATTGGAAAGTGCCTTGAGATGACATGTGTTGTGATAGGAATAAACTGAATTGAATCCTATAGCAAATACATAACTAAACTACATTTCTCCACACTTTCACACTCTGTCTTCCCAAACTATATCAAATTAAACTCCATAAATCACAATCTAAACGTAGCAGCCGCTGGGTGAGCCATAGGAAGCTAGTAATTCCCACCCTGCCAGCATCACCTGAACGCCTCATCCTGTTTGGGCCCGTTCCAGTAATAAATATTGTCCTCCTTCGCTGCTTCCTGACTAATTAAACTAAACAATCCGATATCTCACCGCCAGCGAAGCTGGAATAACCTGGTGTTGTTTTTAGTCGGACATCCACGCAGCCCGTGGCCTCACACTCACAGACAGACTGTCTATTCTGAACACCGGGTTACTTTTTGGCTTAGCGACCAGTTGGATAATATTTTAAATCCGGGCTGATTTCTCCGCTTGTCTTACCTGAATGTTGCTCTCCGTCCGGAGGAACAGGGAAGCTTCCACTCCCTCTGCTCCATCTCTTCAGCATCAGCATCACAAGCTTCCTCGGCCTCTCTGGATTCCAAGCTGTAGATCTACCGCGCCCCCTGGTGGCTGATCTCAGACACTGATATATATATATATATATATATATATATATATATATATATATATATATATATATATATTTCTTTTTTTTTAATGAAGAGAACTTTGGGAGAAAAAAAAACAGACTATATTCAGTTGTTTCTTCAAACAGTTTTGACATCACTGGTCGAGGAGAAGCATTAAAAATAGTTGGAGCCCATGTCCTGCCTACATCTTCCCGAATATAGTCCTCACCATTGCCTTGCGCAATTTTCCCTGCTAACTAAGTTTCCACGAATCTCATTTATTACAGCTCTTGAAATCCAGCATTTTTTCCCCAGTAGTTACATGTTCTGGCTTAGACAGCTATGGAGCTATAGCAGTCTTCAATTCAATTCAGTTTATTTCTATAGCGCCAATTCACAACATGTCATCTCAAGGCACTTTGCAGTTCACCAGATCATCCAGTCAGATTGATTCAAAGTTTTCTATCTAAGGAAAACCAGTTGATTGCATCGACCCATTGACTCAAATACAATCCCTCATACTAAGCATGCTTGTAGTGACAGTGGAGAGGAAAAACTCCCTTTTAACAGGAAGAAACCTCCAGCAGAACCAGGCAGTCTTCCACTTCGTAACAGATCATATAATAGCAATTCCACGTTAAAAACCTTTTATCGGTCTTAATTAAACTGAATTTTGTCATACAACCCATAATCATCAAAATAATGACAGTTTGCAAACAATATAGGTTGAGGGTTTGAAGCTACAGTCATTTAGATAGGGGGTCTTCAACGTTTTCCAGGCCAAGGACCCCCAAACTGATGGCGAGATGAAGCGGGGAGCCCCTAATTATATATTGTATGAAATTGTGTTCTATCAAACTGGTCCTACAGTCACTCTATTACAGATGGAGTCATGTAACGAAAGTCATTTCTCCCTGGGATTATTAAAGTATTTCTGATTCTGATTCCTGGTTGATGGGACAGGAGTTGTGAATGAAACGGTGTCCAGCTTGAAAGAGCTCCTTTGTGTCGCTGAATGTGAGCATTGATGACTGAAAGACATCTTCTGCCTCCATTTATCTGTTTACTACAGTCTGTTGGATTCATGTTAACGTGGATTTAAAGACACTTCAATTAGTGGAAAAAATTGGAGGGGGAATAAAAAAAAAAAAAAAGTCTAATCAACCAAAATTTTCGCGACCTCCATGCAGTATCGCTGAGGACCACCTAGGGGTCGCGGACCCCTTTTGAAGACCTCCGACTTAGATGAACCTGCTGGGATAGAGAATAAAAACAACATGCTATTTTTTTTTTCAGAGCCATTAAAATCTGCTAATTGCTTCTCAAATTTTTTTTGTTTTTTATTTAAATAGTCAACACTTAAGACATCTGTGTAAATATTCTTTTATCTGAAAATACAAATTTGTTTTCGCGTCTACAATTTTCTCCTGGAAGCAAGTATAAAAATAAAATAATGACACGATCGCACAGATGACACATTGCACCGGCTCAAGCCGCACATTTCAACATGCAAACGTACGTCTAATGATACAGTTTCCCTTTCATACATGGTTGAATAGATAACTAGACAGTTTCATCTATGCTGCGCCAAAAGTTGGGTTTGCAAAGTTTCCAGTCGGCTCTTCAGGAATGTCATTCTCGGCAAAATCTTCCGGGTCGAGATCAGCCTCGAACATCCGCTGCAACAAAGCGTCCACCGTCCTGTACCCTGTAAAAAAAAAAAAAAAACACAAAACCATCCACGGTTTAACACAAGAGAGACGTATAGAGAAATAAAAGAACTATCTATTCTGTGATTTTTCAGTTGTAAAAGTGAAAATAATAAAAACTGCTTGACATGTTCCAGGTCCTTACTTTACTTTAACCATTCATACAAGGACTTACTTTTTGAGGCCACCTTAAATAGAAGCGTAGGCAGGTTTGCTGTGGGTGACTGCCCATTCCCCAAGTCGTTATCCATGGTTTCCATGGCGTTAACCAAATTATCCTCCAGCTTCTCCCTGGTAAATACAGTGAGAGCACGTGACAGAAAAAAAAAAAAAAGTCTTAGGAAGGATAGAAAGTAGCTGAAATGGATTCATCTGTGATTTGAGTCCTGGAAGCTTCTCTATCTCTGTGGCGAATGTACTTCCATCAGACCTTTCTCCAGGGATAACCTCGTCTCAGTCTCACTGGTATTTTTCTTGTTTGTGCATCAAGTTGACCCAAAGACCAGTTCTTTTTTTTGGTAAATATAAAAAAAAGAATTAAAAAAAAGTGACGAGAATAGTCATAAAATTCAGAGAATAATGTCGTAAAATTAGCTTTCTTTCTGAAATGGGTTCTCGTAATGTTACTGCTTTATTCTCG
>NW_015150678.1:977728-980064 GCF_000732505.1 Cyprinodon variegatus | reverse complement strand
TGTGAATTGGCGCTATAGAAATAAATAAATGATAACAGATCTTACTTGATGATGACGATCACAACCATGACGTGGAACAGGACGAAGAAGATCAGGGCTGATTTATGAGTGACGGTGGCAAACCCGTTGCTGAGCAGTGGGATCAAATTAAGGAATCAAAGGAGTCAAACACACTGGAAAAAACATCTAGAAATAAGTAAAAATATCTCAAATTAAATGTATTTACCCTTAATTTGAGCAGAAAAATTAGATAGTTTGCCAATGGAATGAGTGTTTTTACTCTCAAAATAAGATAATTAGGTAATATGCACTTGAAATAAGACGATGTAATTCTTTTTTTCTTATTTTAAATGTAAATTGCCTTGTTCCATTGGCAGAATTTCTCTTTTACCTCCCCATGCAAGAATAAATGCATTTATTTTAAGAAAAAATATCTAGATTTTTATTTTTTCCAGTGTACTCGGAGTTAATCTTCAAAGTCTAAACTAAGTAAGGATTCCTGGTGACCAGCGGCGAAGCCTTGAGAGATGTTAGAGTGAAAGGATATCATGCCACTGGTTGACCACGGTGAGCTCCAACAGCAGGACGAAGGAGGACAGGACGTTATTGAAGTTGTTTTTGCAGTAGTTGAGTTGTGCGAAGGTGCTGCCGTTCAGTAAAGGGTTTCCACAGTACGCCGCTTCCGGATGGCTGGAGTCTGGAAAGAACCTCACTTTGTTTTTGAACAGCTCCATCCCCACCATGGCAAATACGTAATACACCACCTAAGAAGACAAAATGGCAGCTTCAGCCTCGGATTTCAACATCTTATGAGCCCAAACAAAGGGAGCCTGGAATCTATTTTACAATACAAAACAATCAACTATAAATAAGTAAAATATTTTTAAAATGTGCTTTTGCCGTTAATTTGAGCTGTAAAATAAAGTAATCTGCTAATGGAATCAAGATTTTCCCCTCAAAATAAAGTGATTAGATATTAGAATAGAATAGAAAAGTCCTTTATTTTCCCAAAATGGGGAAATTCTGGTGTTTAAAGTAGCAAAAAGATTATAGAAATCAATGGTTACACAAATAAGGACCTCAGAAAAGTGTATAAGAATAACGTACCAGTGAAGAGTTAAAGAAAAAAAATAAAATATTGTACTGTAAAGGGTAATAATAGCATAAAAACTGTGCACCTGGAGAATAAATAACCAGTATACAGCTATGGACATTTTTACAGTAAAACGGCAGCAACATCAGAGATGTGCAAAATGACCGCAGCATTTTAATAAGTTGTTATATTCATGCCGATTTTGCAGTTTCAGTATTAGTCACTTAAATGAGGTTGATGGGAACAGTGGTGGATCTAGAGTCTTCCAGCTGCTGGGAGGAAGGATCTGTGATAACGCTCCCTGGTGCATTTAAGGTGCAGCAGTCTGTCAATGAAGGAGCTGTCCGGTTCAGCACCAGCTTCATGCATGGGGGGGGGGACATTATCCAACAGAGATGTTCATTTAGTTAGGATCCATCGGTTTCCCACCTCCTGCAGTCCAGAGGGCATCCAATCACAGAGCTGGCCTTCCTGATCAGCTGATCTAGCTGCTTTCTCTCAGCTACAGGTAAGCCACTGCTACAAAGATGATGGCTGATGCCACAAGAGTCATAAAAGGTCTTTAGGAGCGCCCCTTGCACCCCTAAAGTCTCCTCAGCAGGAAAAGTCTGCTTTGAGGTACTTATAAGAGTCCACTGTCTCAATATCCAGTCCCTGGATGCTCACCGGTGACATCTAAATCTAGATAAGTCTTTTTTTCTTAAAATAATTGCATTTGTTCTTGAATTGAGGAGGTAAAAGACATTTTGCCAATGGAACAAGACAATTTACACTTAAAATAAGAAAACACACTTGCATTGTCTTATTTCAAGTGCATATTATGTAATTATCTTATTTTAAGAGTAAAATTACTAATTCTGTTAGCAAACTATCTCATTTACCTGCTCAAATTATGGTTGAATACACTTAATTTAAGACATTTTTACTAATTTCTAGATGGTTTTTGCAGTGGGGGGGTCTGCTTCTGCAAAAGTCCACCACTCGCTCCTTGGTTTTCCCTGCATATTATTCACTTGACATAAGATAAAGGATATTTCCTATTTTAAACATAAATAATCTTACTCTGTTGGCAAATTATGTTAACAGCTAAAAGTAGAAAAAAATACACTCATTCTAAAACTAATTGGCTTATTTATAATTTTATTTTTTGTATTGTATGAAATTATTTACTTTAAAATAAATGCATCTTGCTGCTTCTTATTTAAAAAAACTGTTTGAATTTTGATGGGCAAAGTGTCTTTAC
>NW_015150678.1:976313-977602 GCF_000732505.1 Cyprinodon variegatus | reverse complement strand
CCTCTGTCTACTTGCCTCTGCATTTGGGTCCTCAAACCAACACCAAATCCTGACATAGATTGTATTACTCAGATGTGATAAATAACTCAGTGATAAATAGAGATGCTCAAACTAAATTAAAACATGAAAAGAAATAGATCTTTTTGCTAAATACTCTATTTAAAGGCTGCTGTGATTTTCAAATATTTTTTTAAGGTTTTCATTCTGACTTTGATGGCCTTCAGGAGCCATGACAGCAAGTCCAACCACGATCTACTTACGAGGATGAGCTGTCCAAATGTGAGAATTGCCGGTCCAATTCTGATCAGCGTATTGATGATTGTACGAAACCTAGAAGAGTATACATTTGCTTGTTAGCTGGACTTAAAATACATAAATAAACACAGATGATCAGGTCACAAGACAAAGTAGTTGGAGAGACATGCATGGTAGAGATGCAACTTCCTGCTTCATTAATATCTAAAATGCTGCAGTTTTGTCTTTTTTTTTTTTTTTTAAAGCATGTGGATGCAAATAATATACTTCAATTCAGTTTATTTATATAACGCCAAATAAAAAATAATTTAATCTCAATCCACTTTACAGAGACAATTCAAGCAGATCATCCAGTCAGATTGGTTCAAAGTTTTCTATCTAAAGAAAACCAGTTGATTTCATCGACTCATTGACTCGAAGGCAATCCTTCACACTAAGCATGCTTGTAGCGACAGTGGAGAGGAAAAACTCCTTTTAACAGGAAGAAACTTCCAACAGTTCCATCATACTCCAGAGGATGAGAAGGGATTTTATATATTTTATGAAATAAGACGAAAACTACTCTGTGTAAGACAGGTCGAAATGTGAAATTCACATGACCAAAAAAGAAAAATGTTGCCTCCAATTTTCCAACAGAAAGAAGGTATTAGAAGATGATCCCCCATCAATGCATCACAGCAAACACCAGAATAAAACCTTTTGATGCTGTCCACCACCCGGATCAACCTGAGGACTCGCAGGATGAAGACAATGTCCAGAACCTGCCGGCTCGTGTAGCCGCCAGCTGCACCAGAAGAGAATATGTTGAGTTACGTAAGAGCATGAAACATGTTGCGATACAATACATGTTTATCCTGTGTTGAGCATTGGTTGCTTGACAAGAAAAATACAGAACATTCACTCTGAAATGTAAGGCTTTAAATAAAATACCAGACTATTTTACTGTAACGTAGACCAAAAGTATATTTTGCACATTTTACTCTTAGTAGCTAAAAAAAACTATAACGGCTAACTGGAGACAAGTTTTGTCACCA
>NW_015150678.1:970515-972004 GCF_000732505.1 Cyprinodon variegatus | reverse complement strand
TTTTTTTTTTTAAAAAAAAAAAAAAAAGCTGTCTTTTAGATTTATAGCAAAAAAGAAAGCTAAATTTCACTTACAATAAAGTCAAAAAAATTGAAGCATTCACAGGGCAGAGATGCACTTATAACTCTGGCTGAGATTCAGTTGTTTTTACTGATTTGGGTTTTTAGGTCAAAGGCTGCCGCTTTCTTTCACAGAGGATCTTTGTTCGTCTCTCAGTTCTCCATCTAGCGGGCTGCCTGGATCGATCTTCAGCAAAGATGATTGGAGAACCTCTTATCTGGAGACTCAGCAGTAGCTGACTGGTTCCTGCCCAGCATCCGACTATTTAAAATGGACTAGCCGGGGATCTGAGCTCCTCATCAGAGTCGGGACTATCGTCCATCGCCATCCCCAGAGCTCATGGAGCGCATCAGTTATGAAAGAAAATAGTTTAAACTCACTCAGGAACTAAAGCCTGTCTCTAAAATAAAATGATTTAGTTACAGAAATATAAAATAACATCTAAAAAAAAGTGAGTATCACTCCTCGGATGAATCCAAGGTCAAAAGAACAAGCGAACCAACTCCCCCAGCAAAACACTACCAGCTCCGGCGCCCCCCTCTTCATAACCATTTCATGCCATTTACTACCTAAATAATTCCACTTCATAACCATTAAGGCACCATTTCATATCTGCGTACCTAAAGGACTCTGCATCCATTTGGTTTTCTTTGCTAAAAATGTTACGCAAGGTTGCATTAATAAAGTATTGGCTTAATTTGAAATATATTCAATGACTCTTCTGGTCAATATTGTATTGATCTGTTTGGGCTGCAGTTATCGAAAAATTCTTTAACGAACCCGAGGGGGTCGGATCCGTCACTGAATAAATGATGCAATGTAGAGTTCCCCTTTAGGGCAGTGTGCATTCCGCCAAATATGAAAGACAAACATGATAAAAATATAGTTTTCCAGATGCTGCTGAAGATTCTCCGTCATCCAGGTCATAGTCATTCAAACAAAGTTTAACAATCCACTGGACTTTGTTTCCAAGTTTGAAGATGTTTTGCTTTCAATCCAGGAAGCTTTTTCTATTCAAATTTTCAATTCATTGCAACCCCAACCCCTTTCCAGCAAACTATTCCCTTTAAAGATCCCCCTTTCAGAGACTTAGACCGGTATTGGGGCATCGGAGGCAAAAGAAGCCAAATGACCCCCATTCCAAAGGAGTGGACCCGTTCGTCTGTTCCAATTTGCATGTTTTCTAAACAAAAACAAGGCTTTGCATCAAACCTCAAACTCAACGCCATTCCTGACATTTGAATTAATTTGAAACATCTTCAAACTTGGAAACAAATTCCAGTGGATTGTTTTTTTTTACTTTTTGGAATTTTTTGCCAAAAGAAAAAAACAGATATACTTGCCTAATCAGAAACATTTCTGGATTTAATACAGTAGTAAATGTTGGCTTTAATTTAACACGAACTCCGTGACTTCTTCATCTGCTGGT
>NW_015150678.1:967825-969735 GCF_000732505.1 Cyprinodon variegatus | reverse complement strand
AGCAGGTAAGGGAGACACTTTGCCAATGGAATAATAATTTAAATTTAAGATGAGAAAAAAAACTGCAATATCTTATTTCAAGTGCATATTATAATAGTTTTAATATAGTTCAAGTGCAAATTGTCTTATTTTGATCCAATTCCATTGGCAGATCATCTTATTAACCCACTCAAAAAAAGGGTAAATACACTTATTTTAATTTTTTGTAGCGCACAGCAAATGGCATTTTTTTTGCGCAGCAAATGGTGCCATATTTTCCCCTTTGTGTTTTTTTTTCTTGAAGCTCCATGGCTCAGAAGCTGCTTTGCTTCCACCTAAATGAAACGGCTGTTTTAAGCATCAAAGCTGCTCCAAGCGTGGCTGGATGTACGCAATAAAAAGCTGCTGATAAAAAAAGGGGCAGATGTGCCACATACCTGGTGCTTATAATCTGGGATGTAGATAAGCTGTTTGGGACGGATGTGACACGGCTCGTTGATTATATAGATAGGATTTAGTTTTTCATGAGGTAAATAGAGAATCAGTATAAGTTTGTTAACAGAGAACATTCACTTCCTGTAATTTGCCGTTTTGAGACCCAGAGAGCTTTAAAACATGATTCTGGGTTCTTCTTTAACAAACAGCAACCGTCCGCAGAGCTTCAGACATTTAGCTCGGTGGGTAAAAACATACAAACAGGAAGGAAAGCAGTCACCTACCTCAGCTTCATGACTTACCGTATTGGGAGGAAATTCAGTTAGTTGGAAGTTATTATCAACTTCCCAAAAGATGTAGAATTTTATTAGTAAATAAACCAAAACAGAACAGCCTAATTATTGAAATAGATAGATGTAGAATTATTTAGTTATTAAAAAGGAAAAGGGATGAATTTATGGTTTCATAACTGCTAAAAATGTCTCCATAAAATCATTTTTAAAGTTCAAAGGACCTTTAAAAAGAAAGAGTGCAGAAAAACTAGACTTCTCTCTGCACTGATCCTCCCCCACCTGTTGCTGAAAGAAAGGTGGTGCATTAAAGCGAAAGGAACTGCGACCTTCACACATTTATGCATCAATTCTTCTAATTGCAACAACTGGATTCAGTTATTTGTTCTTGTGAAAAAATAATATATTTGGAAAAAAAAGCAAGAGGAAAAAAAAAAGAACAATAATTTTGGATTTTATTTCTACCTAGGAATCCATTAAAGTCAGAAGTGGATAATTATTGCTGTAGGCAACAAGCTGGCTCTCACCAGTTCCAGAAGCTGTGTTTGGAGAAGAAGGCCCTGGGCTCAAAGACGTAGAGCTTTAGCAGGATCTCCAGAACGTAGAGAGCCAGAAAAGCCCACTCAGAGTTGGAGATCAGTGGATTCTCCTCATCCAGGCCGATAAACACGGCGTTCACCATGATGATCAGGTCGAAAGTGATGACAAATCCCCTTAAATTAAAAGAAATGTTCATGTCTAAAACCACAGAATCCAAATGCTTTTATCAGCCTTCCTCCTCTTTGTTTTACTTTACATCAGACGCTTTAAGGTGCAGCAGCTGGTGGTTCGGACGCTCACCGGTGTTGGACCACTCTGCAGAGCAAGCGGCTCGGAGCCGACTCGTACAAGTTGGGGAATAAACTCTGAAGTGGGTGTGGTCTGGACTTGAGTGTGATCACTTCAATATTCAGGAGGTCAGCCAGCTGCACAAAAGCCACTTTGCCTAATGGATAAACAGACACAAAAGAGGAGAGCCATGCAGTCAGGGAGACACTTTAGGGACCAGAACGTATTTATCCTACTAACAGACGTCTCTTACAAATACAGTTATGCATTTTATAACTTTGGAGCAGCGTAATGTACGGTGGCCCTGAAGTGCAAACTGCAACTACAAATCTAAAAGCGCAACTATATTAAGGAAAACACAATTACATTAACCTACCG
>NW_015150678.1:963369-965400 GCF_000732505.1 Cyprinodon variegatus | reverse complement strand
GCTTAGCATTTTTTTCCATTGACTAAATACATTAAAAAAAATAGAAAAAATATACTTTTTAATTTAAAGTGGGTAAAACATTTTTTTCTCCCTTTTTTAAAACATAATTTCCTACAGATTTCAGCTACTTATTAATTTTTCATTTATTCTCTTGTCACAATTATTTTCTTCAATTCTAAAATTTGAATTCACACAGTAGTTATTTAAAAAAGGACAAATCTTCTATGTTAGATGTTTATTAAATATAATAGATTCATGTAATGTTTGCAGCTCTCAGCAGGTTTTATTAGCTGGACTGAAGTCAAAAATGGCTCTGGATTGTAAAGGTTTAAGACTTAGTTTAAAGTTTACATTTTGTTAGTGTTTTACTTTTTGTTTTTACTTCATTAAATGAGAGTAGATTAGTGATAACAGATACACTACAAAATGAGTAAAAATGTCTTAAATTAAGGGTATTTACCCTTAATTTGAGCAGGTAAATAAGATGATTTGCCAATGGAATTAGTATTTTTACTCTTAAAATAAGGTATCTAGATATTATGCACTTGAAATAAGACAATGCAATTGTTTTTTCTTATTTTAAGTGTAAATTGTCTTGTTGCGTTGGCAAAATGTCTCACTTAAATCCTTAATTCAAGAAAAAATGCACTTATTTTAAGAAGAAATTGCTTATTCAGATTTAATTTTTTTGCAGTGTAAATACTTTCTGAGTCTATTAATAATAATAATAATTAGAAAATAATCAGTAGGTGATCATATTCATAACTACATGAAATCTCCTTCCTACATGATGCAACTTTATTTTTCTGTTTAAAACTTGGATATGATTTTTAATTAGAAATAAATTCATTTAAATTTAACTAATCATTCCTTATAAAGAATACAATATAAAAGTTTAAAATGTAACAGGAGAGTTGAGATGAGTTGATTGCGTCAAAATAAAACAAAAACGTGCTTCTGAAAGTGAGCATGGCGTTTGGATGAACAACGTAAAGAGAAGTCTGAGCAGAGCAGCATGATCAGGCACTTCCACTTCCTCTTAGTGGAGGAAAGGTGTGAAGAAAGTGCATCAGCAAAGCCGCCTCTCTGAGGCCTGAAGTGTGAACCGCATCATGACTGGCATCATTTTCCACATGTTAGTTTGCATCTTTCTGTTAAAAAAAGGAAACGTGCTGCTCGGGTTCAGCCCAGGCCTCGTTTCGGCCATGTTGGACCCACCTATGAAGCCTTGGTTGTCGTCATCGCAGACTCTCCACAGCAGCTCTCTGTGTGGGTCGCTGATGTCGGGTCGCACCTGTCGGACCAGCTTGGTCCAGTTCTCGTGGCTGACCACAGGCGGCCCGCTTCCCTCCCTTTGCTCCTGCAGGACGCCGAACGCTCGCGCCATCTTGTGCCGCTTGGCCCTCACCAGCTGCCGTATCTCCTCCTGTTTTAAGGGAGCAAAAGTTGATCAGCTCTGTTATAAGATGCTCAACAAAGCTTAAAAAAAATAAAAATAAAGACGTTGAAATATATACATGAGAAGTATCCACCATCTTATGCTGAATCTTTACAGACTTTATAACTAAAATCCTTTCATCCTGAAGACAGAACAAAATTCCAAGAAATGGCTCAACTTTTACTTCAGTGATATTAATTCTGAATAAGTCAACTGAAAAAGGAAACACATTTTGAGCAATTACAGCTATTTTTTTTTACCTTATGTTGCGATTTCCCCTTTGATTGTTAGGTTTTATCTGTTTGTGCAGAAATAGCAGTAGTGCAGTGTAACATTAGTCTGGCTATCTCTGACTGACTCAAAGATATTGACTGAGTTAGCCTTTGGCATTGTGTCTAACCTGAGATAATAGAGTAAACAGAAAGTAATTCATACACACACACACACACACATACATATATTTATTTATTTATTTATTTTTATTTTTTTTTCTGTGTGGCAATCCCAAGCGACAGCAACATCAAGAAGAAAGAACACGAGAAGCTTGAGAAATACCAAGGACTGAAGGAGGAGCTAGAAAAGATGTGGAAAGT
>NW_015150678.1:957933-960770 GCF_000732505.1 Cyprinodon variegatus | reverse complement strand
CCTGCAAAGAGTCATTTTGCTTGATTCATGCATCTTTTAGTGCTCTTCATGAGTTTTGCTCCCTCCAGAAAGCAGCTAACCTAACCACACTATGCCTGCACTGTAATTAAATGCCCCCTTTCTGTGTTCATAGAGGGGGGATGTGATGCAAAGCGCCCTGATTACGCCTCCAAGTTTAGACAAAGTGGCTCTTTTAGTTGCTAACCTGCACAGGGCAGCAACCTTTCCTTTGTGAGCTAACTTCTATATTGTGAAAATCTGTTTTATGGTTGAGAGAAGTCTCTATATTCGTCAGCGTTTAGAAGTGGGGAATTGAACGGCGGCACCCAGGGGGGACAGGAGGCTTGGCTTTGAAGGACAGTGATCAGGATTGGAAGAAAACAACTACACTGCAAAAAATTGAAATCTAAATAGGTCAGTTTTGCTGAAAATAAGTGCATTTTCGATTGAATTGAGGAGGGAAATGAGACACTTTGGAAGAAAACAATTAACATTTAAAATAAGAAAAAACAATTAGTTTGTCTTATTTTGAGTGCATATTATCTAATTATCCTATCCTATTTTAAGATTGGCAAATCATCTTATTTACCTGCTCAAATTAAGGGTAAATACACTTAGTTTAGGGCATATTTACTTATTTCTGGATTGTTTTTACTGTGTATTTCCTAACTAATTAACAACCACATAGTTTTAAAGATGTATAAATTGTATATTTGCATTTTAAGTAATTTGAAAGGCTTAAAAAAAACAGGTTATGCAGAAGGACTTTAATGTCCAAAATCTGACCGGGAAATAAGTCTAAATGAGAAGAAAAACGGTGCAGTCTTTCCTCACACTCCCCCAGTGGTCTGTGGTTTGTTTAGTTGCTGGAAACAAGGAACCCAACATCGTTTGTTCTCAGAGCTGTCCAAGTAATATAAACTTGACCTGAGGCGTTTTTCAGGGTTTTTTTTTACCTGCAGAGCTTTGCTGCATGTCTTCCCCTTCCTTCTATTCCAATTTCCTGTCTGACTAAAAAAAAAAAAAAAAGCGCCCTAGAGCCTTGAAAAAATATGAAAAACACTAAAACATGTAAGTGTTTTTTGAAGGTTTAAAGCTGCAGGGATCAGGCGTCAGATGTGAGCGCGGTTTCCTTACATGACGTCGGGGCTGTTGGCTGTGGTGACGAGGACGTACAGCTCAAACACGATGTCCAGGTAGTTGGTGAAGTAGGGAGTTCCTTCGATGGTCGTCAGGCCTCTGCAGACAAGAACAACAAATACGCTCATGGGCGGTTCTAGACAGGGGCCAACGGGGGCCAGTGCCCCTATAGATCAGGTCCTGGCCCCTGGACCAAAGACATAACACTAAAAGAAATTCTAATGATGACACGGCTGGAACATGGTTACTGATTTCTTTTTCTTTTCTATTTAAAAAAATCTTTTTACTAATTATTTAAAAACAATAAGGTGATAGCTTCAGTGTTATTGAGATAGGATCCCAGTTTTCATCTGCTAAATTTCTTTTTTTTAAAGCAAATTTAAAAAGTGCTCTAATTTTTACAGCTGAATTTATAATTTTTTCTTGATTTCTAAGTCTGATTTTATGCAAAACTGTAATTTTAAATTAAATTAGGTTAAAAATATTTCAAATTACTAAATTATGAATGTATATTGACCTAATAATAGCTTTTTTTTTTTTTTTTTTTTTTGCTCTGCTAAGGGATTTTTATTTCAATAATCCAAATGACCATTTTGAAGCTAAAATTAAATATTTTTAGTTGGAAGACTTAATTGAAATTGAACTAAATTGAATGGAAATTTCACATCCTGCAGCTCTCCTGTTTCATGCTTTTCTGTGGCCCCATGAAAAACACGCTGGCCCCCTCCTGGCCCCCTGGTACATTTAGTCTAGAACCGCCACTGGTCTTCTATGGACATAAATGCTCCCTGAAAACATCAGCAAGTGAATTTTTGTTAAGTTTCATCAAAATGCTTTAAGATTTGGGAAAACAAACATTCAAAAAGTTTGTTCATCAGGGCTTTTGGATGATAAAGTTGAGGAATAATGCTTTGGCTGATAAGTTACATGGTACAATGCATAAGGAACACTTTATAGGAGGAGGAGTTTTAGAGACCCAAATCCAGATTCCCTTTAAGCTAAAAGCGTAATATGAGATCAGTATAAAAACATTGTTTTTCAACGAAGGGGGCGAAGTTAGAAATGATCATTAAAGAGAATCCTTGCGAACTCCTAAAGCTGAAGTGGATCAGGGATCCTATCAAATAAAATGCAATTCTTATGAAACTTTTGTTCCATGTTTGAAATTGAAAAAAGGGGATTTTGAGGCCTTGATTGACTTTAAGAGAATCTGACTCAAATGAGGTTCAGTTACTCTAAAATGATTGTTTATTTCCAATAAAACCTTCATCCTGGGAACAAAGACTTTAGAGTTTCTAAGAAAATACTTCAAAAAATTTCCCATTCTGATTAATCCAATATTCTTCAATATCAACATTGGGTTGGGCCATTTTTACTTAAATGTTTAATAAATAATTAGTTTCTTTTTTTCAATTTGACAGTAGTGGTGGCAGTAAAAAGCCCCCGAAAAAAAAAAAAAGTAATCATTGAAAATGTTGCTTTAAAGAACAGAATCGTACAGTTTTATACATAAAAAGTTAGTCTGCATTTATCATAATTCAATTTACTTTTGCCGCTTTAATGTAACTTTCAATAAATGTAAGAAATTTAATAAAAACATTTTAAAAATTGAAATACCTTTTATGTTTTGAAAAAAATGCAGGTCTTACCATTTAAAATTAATTCAAACTTTTATGACCATTAAAAAAAAAAAAAAA
>NW_015150678.1:953598-955670 GCF_000732505.1 Cyprinodon variegatus | reverse complement strand
TTTTACCTACTAAATCCAAGAACAAATACACTTATTTTAAGAAAAAACAACTTATCTAGATTTCGATTTTTTTCCATTGCAGGATAATAGGATTAAGTTTAGTTTAGCAAACTTCAGATTCATTAGAGATTTTCTTTCAACGGAAGCTGCTAAATCATATTTTTTATCACACATCATAGAAAATAACCGAAATAATCCTCTGCCGTCCGTCTTCCTGTTTCTTTCTGACCCTCAAACCGTCTTTAATGTTTTTTCTTTCTGGTAAAAATGACAGCATAGAAGCTCCTGGTGTCAAAGTTACTAATCAACTGCCTTCATCTCCTTCCTGTGTTGAGCAAGCTCTGCACTGGTGGCAACGAGCTTCTGTCATCAATAATCCAGATCAGGGCTGAATAATAGATCTGCTTCCATTCTATTGTCAGAGTGTGTAATATCAATTTTCCAAAGCCTTGCTTAGAATGCAATGTTTGCTGGTGTTTATATTCTAACTATTAGGAACTGAAACATCGTCAGTCGCTCATATGGAGTCTGGCTGGTACAGGTGACTGCGTCTGAGATGGTGGACGACATCGGAATGATGGAAGAGAAAGGAAGGAATTAGAAAAATGTGGATTTTATATTATATTTATGGGTAGTAATAATAATAATGGTATTTATAAAACTACATTTGTATCCATTGCAAGTATGTATAAAAAAAAAAGTGTTTTTTTTTTAAACACAGAAAACTTTTGTTGGCAAATTTTAAAATATTCCTGCATAACAGACTAATAAAGTGAGCGATCGCCATCAAACCTGAAGGTGAAACATTAACTGAGCTTTTGGCCATTTTTAGCCCGACTCTGACATTCATTTCTAAACGAGCACATGATGTAGTTAGAAAAAGAAGCACTAAGGTTTTAAACTGGGCCATAAAAAGAGAAGAAGAATTACAACTGCGGAGTACTTCATGTTGTTTTAGCTGATAGTGAGCCTCAGAGTCACCAGGAAGTCTTTGCTGCTTTAAAGGCGCTGACTAGACAATACTTCTGGTTAAAGGATATGTCACAACAGCAGGAACGTCTCCTCAGCACATTCAGGCAGGAACGCTGCTCGGCACGGCGCATCCATCCCACATACACACAAAACACGAACATACACTGACGGGCAAATGCTCCTTTCGTCGATTCCCTAATCAGGGGCCGCATAGAAAAGTTAGGAAGATTCTAAGGGCCCTTGAGTGTGGAGGGCCCCCAAAACACTGGAAAAACGATGTAGAAATAAGTAAAAATCTCCTAAATTAAGTGTATTTACCCTTAATTTGGGCAGGCAAATGAGACAGTTTGCCAATGGAATGAATATTTTTACTCTTAAAATAAGATAATTAGATCATTTGAACTTGAAATAAGACAAACCAATTGTGTTTTCTTATTTTAAATGTAAATTGTCTTGTTCCATTGGCAAAATATCTCTTTTACCGCCTCAATCCAAGAACAAATGCACTTATTTTAAGAAAAAAAAAATGACTTATCTAGATTTAGATTTTTTTCCAGTGAAGAAGAAAAGATTTGACCTGCTATAATTTTTTCGAATATAAAAAGGAAATCCAGCAGTGAAATAAATAATCTGTGTGTTCTCAAAAAGATAATTTATCCGCCCATGAAATTGCAATAAATGGTTTGGTCCTTAGGTCCTGCATGTGGCATCAGGTCTCCCCGTCTGTCACCAGCAGTTTGCTCATACAGGGGCTTAAATGCCACGCATGCATCATTTAACGTAGAGATACAGAAAAAAAAATTAAACAAATTTAGAAAATGTATAAATAACTAGTAGTGCTGAAAAATCAGGGCCCCAAAGTCTGGTTTTCAAGAAGGAAGAGAAAGAAGAAAGAGGAGAGAGGGAGAAGGCGTCCAATACCGTGATTCCAGGCCAATACCATGACTCCAATACCGTGACTCAGTTTTTAAAATCGTAGGGAAACCATATTTTGAATGTCAAATTTTCTGGCTTAAAAATGTATATAAATGTACTTTTTAATCAGACTATATTGTTCCAAAAATTTGAAAAATTCTCTAAAAAAAAAAAAAAAAAAAAAA
>NW_015150678.1:949638-952996 GCF_000732505.1 Cyprinodon variegatus | reverse complement strand
GTGTAAAGTCGTGCACCAATCTGGAGAATTCAGAAATGCAACGGTTGGAACGGCTACTTCCCTATGACTTTAAAGAAAGATTTGTTAACTGAATAGTTCAAATTAACGATAGATTATTAACCTGCTAAGTATAATAAGATATCTATCTGCTGGCTACAACTACTTAGTTATTCTAAATTAATGATGAGGACCAGCTGGGTGCCGTCTGAAAGGGAACATAGTTGTACATTTGTTTTGTTTCTTTTTGCTTCATTTGCATTTTTCGAGAAGAATTAAACCAGGATTAATCTAGCCTTTATTGAGCCTATTGCATGTCTGTAAATAACAAAAAGGCCAAACAACTAAGCCAGAAAACTCAGAGCTGAAAATTTACATTTACCAACCAGACCTGGCAACAGGACCAGCAGAAATAATCTGTCCTTTATTAAAGTTATAATGAAACCTAATGGAATATATATATATATATATATATTTTTATATGTATATATATATATATATATGTGTACATAGATACAGCTGTGTTTTTTTGTTCTAAATAAGCTGTTTTTTTGATAGGATGCAAATGTAGTTTAAAGTTAATGTATATTTAACTTTTTACCCTTCTGGTCATTTTCCTTTGTAAGTATAAAGATAGAAATTACATTGAAAATGTGAATCAGACTCTTGAGTTCATCTTTAGTGCCAAATTCATGGTCGCTCCCCTGTTCCTAAGAGCATTTTAAAGCGGGGACAGGCGATGTAGCCGAGGACCTACCAAGAGGACGGCGATGATGCAGATGTTTTTGGGGTCCTTCCAGAATTTGTCTCTGGGAATCACCTTGGCGTAGTGGACCAGTCGCACGGTGAAGACCAGCAGGCAGAGCAGCTCCACCAGCATGGTGACCTGGATAGATGAAAACAACGTTTCAGCAGCACTTCTGGATCTACTGATTCACTCTGATTAACTTTTTACCAGCTGTCTGAAGAAAACCGTTGCTTAAATTTTTATACAAATCAAACTTGCTGGAAGCAACATTTTTTTCTTTGCAGCCGCTGTCCATTTATAGACTGACATTAAACCCATTCTTCTTGGGGAAATAGCTCAAGCCCAGTCAGACCAGATGGATGCAGCTTAGTGATTTTGAAAACTCTATAGATTTCCTCTTGGATTTAGAGACTTTGACTAGGCCAATCTAACCCATCAAACACTGATCTCTTTTGTTTTTCCAGCTTTTTTAATGTCATTAAACTGTCACAACTACAGAGCAACGAAAAGAACTCTGCATTTAACACATCCCCTTGGGGAGCATTGTACTGTAGGGGTTAAGGGTCTTTGCTCAGAAAGCCAGAGTGGCAGCCTGTGGGAGTGGGGCTTGAACCTCTGGATTCCAAGCAAATTGCCCTAACCACGCCGCCACTCCCCAAACCGTCCCGCTGGAGCTCTGGCTGCCTGCTTAGGGTGTTTGACCTAATCTTTTGTCCAGAGTCGATTTTTCCCTTCAGCATGGTGCCACCACCACCGCCACGTTTTTCTGTGAAGATAGTCATGTGTACCGTTATTTTGCACCATGTAGGCCGTCTTCTCCCTTCCCCATCTGCTGTTTTTTGGTCTTCATGATGCCGCTTGTTCACTAATGCTCTCTAGCAAACCTGGATTTATCACCTTACTGATTAAAGGATGAAGAGCCTGTTTTTTGCTTCCTAACAAGCTGAATTGTTGCTCTTTTTATGTCGCCTAATATATTAAAATAAACAGAAGTTTCAGTTCCAAGTGAAACCTGAAGGATTGGCATTGCTTTAAAAGAGAGCAGGCCACTTTATGGTTTGTAAAAGATGCATAAAAAAGTGTTGGAGAAACTGTGAATACGTTTTCCTCCGAGTTCTGGTGAAAAAGCAGGAGACGAACCGATCACTGTTCATAAGATTGGACTTTAGAGCTCATTAAGCTCTTTTATGACGCGTTTCTTTTTTAGTTCATAACTCTGAAAGGGAACTCGCCCAGCGGGAGAAGAATGGTCTGTAAGGTCTGGTTCATTAACATCTGTTAAATGTTCAGATTACTGAAGTCTAAACTTGAACCACATTAATAAAAACAACAAAAAAAAACCTTAACAAGTTAGTCCTATTATTTTTATGTCATTATAAACATTTTTGGAGCAAAACACTGACTGCAGCTTAATTTGTTTTCTGAAAAATAAATTTAAAATATAAACAATGTCGAAGATCTATTGAGATTGAAAAAAAAGAGAGGGCATTCTATAATCTATGCACCTTAAAACCTCTGATCCATTTTAAACCAGAAATAAACCCATTTAAAAGGCTAAAAAGGGAAAAAGAAAAACATTTTAACTATCGGTAGAAGATTGCATCTTC
Organism: Cyprinodon variegatus; assembly: GCF_000732505.1. Taxonomy (NCBI): domain Eukaryota; kingdom Metazoa; phylum Chordata; class Actinopteri; order Cyprinodontiformes; family Cyprinodontidae; genus Cyprinodon; species Cyprinodon variegatus. The sequence continues at coordinate 950,644 of NW_015150678.1, read as the reverse complement.
TTTACACCTGAAAAGCTATTTCCTTTGATTTATATTCAGACTGTGACCAGAAGTTCTCATTTTTGTTTTTAGAATGAAATAAATCCGGGAAAGTCACCCTTACTATAACCGATTTTCCATTTCTCAGAATTCTCTACTCTATATTTTAAAATCTAATTATATTTAAGGTTTATATATAGGTTTCTTCCTGTTAAAAGGGAGTTTTTCCTCTCCACTGTCGCTACAAGCATGCTTAGTGTTAGGGATTGCCTTCGAGCCAATGATTCAATGCAATCACCTGGTTTTCCTTAGGTGGAAAACTTTAAATCAATTTGACTGGATGATCTAGTTGAACTGTAAAATGTCTTGAGATGACGCGTGTTGGGAATTGGCGCTTTATAAATAAAATTAATTGAATTATATCTAATAAACACCGTGTTGAAAGCTGCTGGTTAATATAGTTTGTGTGTCATTCTGCTGTAAACATGGAGCAGACAGAAGATGTAAAGGTATGAGATGCTAATCATGGGATGTGGGGGGGCACATTCTGTGTGTGTCCAGCAGAGTCTACCATCGTACCCACGTGGGCAGAGAGAACACAGCCGGCTCCTCGAATATGGCCAGGGACAGGGTGACCAGGATGAAGAAGAACAGCAGGACCTTTAGGATCCAGTGGTTGTAGAGGAGGTAGAGTCTGGAAACATAAACACATCACAAATCCTCATTCCAAGACATTTCAATTTAAAGATAGTAACCGGGATTTTATTTCCTAAATTTCTCTGGATGCAAAGCGTTAAAACATATTTTTTTAAACAGGCTCGTCAGTGTAGACATAATCCCCCCGGTGACTGCTCATTCTTCCCCGTCCGTACTACTAATGACGAACTAGGATCTTTTGACAATATAAGAAACATATTTTGTTTTATTATTACAACCAGGAAAATATTATCAGCTACATTAAGGGCCGGATTTATCAAGATCCAATTTTGCGTGCAGTAATTTGCGCTCGCAAACTGGAATTTTGCGC
>NW_015150678.1:947478-949051 GCF_000732505.1 Cyprinodon variegatus | reverse complement strand
CCATATTGCATATTCATTGCAGAAAAAGTACTAAATGGATAAGAGGCGCTATTTAGCACGTTTTAAAGACCAAATCCTTTTAACACGCTGTTGATAGATCAGTTTGTACATTTTTTAGCATGCGCAGTGAAATAGCTCACGTTTTTATACACGCAAACCTTTGATAGATCCGGCCCTATATGTACAATTTGGAGGTGTGTGCACTTCCCAGCTGTAATACATGTTATGTGATGTATAAATGTGCAGATTTTCTTTCAGAGGGAATATAGTTTGTTTTGATCAAATCTCGATTTGCTCATATTTTAAGCAAAGGCAGACACAAGATCATATTAGCATAACAGCTAATATGCCAAAAGAATCATACTAATTTAAGCCTACTAGGTGTGCTTCAAGGTTGTTGTCCTGGTATGAAGACAACATTGCTATTCTTCTTTTGAATCCTAAAGAAATCAGACTACTGATTCAGTTGTCTTTAGATTTATTTTATTTAAGACAACAGCCTGGAGAACTTCAAGGTATAATGGAGGAGTTTTGCAACTTTTTTAAAAGACCTACCTTCTCCTATTAAAAAAAAGATGCACATGCACAACCCTGTTCCCGTTCCAGAGAGCGAACGCCTAATAAACGAATACGAGAACATGCACCAGCCCATCTCCTCATGCATCCTTCTTCCCATTGGACCTATGATCACTGCTTTTTGTTCCCCGTTGGTCACGTAACTCCTCCTCCACATGCCTGCACCATTTTTGTTATTAGTCGCCGCTATGGGGCTGCAACAGCGGGCCGCTGTGTTACCGAGGAGAGCTGACACAGGAGAGCTCTCCACGCAAAGCACTATGGGATATATCTGCCTCTTCTGAGGCCTTTCATTCCTTCTCATACACTTTATGAACACTTTCTCTTACGACGCTCGGCCATTTTCAAAAAACCAAACTTAATATATTACTGACAAAAGTGAAAAGGAATCCCTCACAGCTGCAACTAATTCCTCATCACTGGTGTTAAAGAGACCTATGGACATCAAATCTCCATCCTCTAAGCTAAACTTTCTACGACCCCAACTGTTAAGATTGTTTTCACAAATACATTCAAAACTAGACTTAATAAAACCCAGGAGAGGTAAAACAAAGACCTACAAATAGAAATAGGCTAACAAACAGTTTCCAGTAAAGATGTCTTACCTGACAGCCTGAGGGGACGTGTCAAAGTAAATGTTTCTGTTGTTCTGGGCATCTGACACGTAGATGGTGGCCAGGTCAAAATCCTGAAAATGCAAAAGGCACTTGTTAAAAGACAGATCAACGTTTTATCCTGTTCTCTGCCTAAGCCTCCTGAGAGAAAAAAAAAAAAAAATCAGTTTGCATTAAAAATGCAGGTAACTGCCCTTTGCACTCTGAGGAAGGTCCTTCCGGCTGTCCAGTTTCTTGAGGAAATGACACAGCAAGACCCACAAAAACTCTTCAGCAGATGATGCATTGATTCTTTAGCCTCATGAGACCATCCTGATCTTGCGAGCTATCAAGGTTTCACTCGCTAATCAGTCTGGAGACTCTCCCTTGAAGAAAATTTGGAG
>NW_015150678.1:944881-946379 GCF_000732505.1 Cyprinodon variegatus | reverse complement strand
AGGACGCGTTTGAGATGCAGCCTTCTCTGTACATCAGTGAAGGCTGAGATTGACTCAACTGAGATTCCTGGTCAAGCTCGGAGGAGGAAAATGCCAGCAATGTATTGCCAAAACAGCAACTGCTGACCACACATTCCCTACTTTGCAAGGCTATACATCCATCCATCCATTTTCCGTCACGCTTAGCCCAAGCGGGGTCGCAAGGGGTGCCTATCTCCAGCTGTCTACGGGCAAGAGGCGGGGTACCCCTGGACAGGTCGCCAGTCCATTGCAGGGCAACACAGAGACAAAGAACCATTCATTCAGGAGGCCAATTATCCTAACAGTCATGTTTTTGGACTGTGGGAGGAAGCCAGAGTACCCGGAGGGAACCCACTTATGCGCATTGAGAACATGCAAACTCCACACAGAAAGACCCCAGGCTGGGAATCACACCTGGAACCTTCTTGCTACAAGGCAGCAGTACTACCATGTTAAAGAATGTTACATTTTTTTGTGGACACAATGATATAAGGGCTTCAAAGACTCTTTGAAGCTGAAGATAACTCCATTTCTGAATGCCCTCCATTGCCTGACACTCCCAGAGAACTGGAAAGCAGCCCAGATTCCAGTAGAGGTACTGCAAGCTCTGAAAAGGCTCTGCAAGTTCTACAATGTTGAAGAAGACAAATGGTAGACGGAACTAAAGGTCTTCTACAGTTCATACTCATGTCCTTCACCCATCAGTGTTACATCTATTCTTTCAGCGCTCAAAGAAGACAATGCAAATCTGGTTTTTCTCCAAAGATGACTCGTGGCGCTTTTCCAGTTTCTACAGCTACTGTTGAACGCTCTTTCTCAAAACTCAAACTGGTAAAAAAAAACATAATTTTGCAGCCTTTTCACAGAAAAGAAGTTGTCAGAGCATCTTTTACTGGCAATTGAAAAGGATATTTCTGTCAACCTCAGTGAAGTCATTGCCATTTTTAAGAGCAGGGGCAACAGGAAGTTGCTGTTAGAACTGCTAAAAAGTAAAATGCCACTATGATGTGTACAAAAAAAACTCAGGAACAGACAGAATTACAGACCTACCCTGTCTCTATTGTCTTTCTCCCATTAATGTTAACCTTTTGGTTACGGTTACTTATATAATGTGAATACTGTTAATAAATACAGGTAGAAACCTTTCATCTTGAACTCTTACATGTGTTTGCAGCTTCGAATGAGCAACTTGGTTTTAAGTGGCCAGCCTTGGCAACAGCCTCTCTCAGCAAGTGGTCTCCTCCAAACTATGGGTGTGGGAGGGCAGTCACACTGAGCCATTTTTAATGAAAGCATACCACTTGTTTAATCAGCTACTATCTCTCCCATGCTGTTTTAGCATCTACACCATCAGATCAATACAGCCCACCTCCAGCAACACAGCAGCACCAACCCCCTCAACAGAAGCTGCTCGATTTACCCATGAGGTAAAACACAGGCTCATCTCGCTTTGCACTGACCTCTAACAAATATGTGA
>NW_015150678.1:940216-942075 GCF_000732505.1 Cyprinodon variegatus | reverse complement strand
TTAAAATGTAAGGAGTAGAAAGTACAGATATTTGTGTAAAAATGTAAGGAGTAGAAGTAAAAAGTCGCCATAGAAATAAGTAGTAAAGTAAAGTAAAAATATCAGAAAAATCTACTTGAGTACAGTAACAAAGTATTTGTACTTCGTTACTTCCCATCTCTGTATATATATACATACACACACACATACAAACATGTGCACACACACGTTCTGCTATATGTAGTGAGAACCATGTGTTGACTCCCATAGACTTGTCATTTTCAACCCTTTCTATGCCCTAACCCTAAAACTAATCCCAACCATTACCAATGCATACCTCACCATAACCCTAACCAATTGACACCTTAGCCCTAAACCTAACCATTAGCAAAACAGCTTGTGAGGACCAGCAAAATGTCCTCACTTTGCAACAACTGGTCCTCACTCTGATGGTGAAATTGGAAAGTTGGTCCTCACTCTGATGGCTAGACAGGTACACACACACACAAATACATTTTAACTCATTTCTGTGCCCTGCTATGGAGACAAAAGAAGCAAAGGATGCATGGGACATATAACTTAATATGAATAATGACTTTTAGACGCATTAGCCTGTATTATCCTGTCCAGGTGAGATAAAAAATATCCATTTATCATTTTCAACGATCAGAAAGGCTTTTTTCGCACTGGAAAAACAATCTAGAAAAAATAAGTAAGAAATTCTTAAATTAAGTGTATTTACCCTTAATTTGAGCAGGTAAATGAGATGATTTGCCAATGCAATGAGTATTTAAACTCTTAAAATAGGATAATTAGATAAAATGCATTTGAAATAAGACAATGCAACTGTGTTTTCTTATTTTAAATGTAAATTGTCTTGTTCTATTGGCAAAATGTCTCTGTTACCTTCTCAATTCGAGAAGAAATGCACTTATTTTAAGAAAAATGGACTTATCTAGATTTTGATTTTTTCTTATCCAGATTCTCCATCAGCTGCTCCCCTGCTTCAGGAGTCCAGGAGTTTTCGAGCAGCTTGTTTGTCTTCCTGCTCTCACCTCCTGGGTCTTTGCAGAGTTTCCTCCGTTCGGGATTCCTTTTCCTGCAGACGCGTCAGGAATGTTTTCGCTTTTCTCCGCTCCTCCAGACATCTCTGAAAACTCCCAACAAAACTGCTCCAAGACTTTTCCAAACTATCTTTCTCCTCGGAAACTTCTGGAAAACGTTTTAAACTTTATAGCCTCTGTCGTAAACTTTGTCCTTTTTTCCAGGACCGTGTTGAAGGTTTTTGTTTTTTGCTGACAGCGGAATTAAAGCGCTTCCATCTCTTTGATCATCAGATGTTTTCCTCTCCAGCGAACATCAAAAAGATCCAAACATGCAGACCATTTCAGTCTGTCTCTGATCTGCTCCAAGCTGCAGTCCTGCTCTAATAAACCAATGATGCATTCAATGACCACCGGAAATATGATTAACACAAAAGCTTAAATCTATGTGGAAGCAACTTATCCAACATTTATTGGTAAACTACGAAGATAAAATAGACAAAACGAGAATAAATGATCAATCCATCTGTATAAAATCCACTCTACTTAATTTGTCGCTAAATTCAGTGAGTTTTCATGGAAAACTCTATTTTACGGACATTTATGTGAGACAGTAAAGGCAGCACGAGCGGTCATGTGATTCACAACATCTGTATAACGGAAAAGAGATACACCCAAAAATAATAAAACAAGATTAAATAAAATACTTTATTCAAACAGAAAAATGGAAAAGACGATCAAAACAGGTTTCTGTTTATAATTCTTTCACATTTTTTTGCCCCAAATGCCTTTAGATATTTTTTTTTTTCTCTGATGAGTGAGCAAAGAGGAAACTAG
>NW_015150678.1:933379-936330 GCF_000732505.1 Cyprinodon variegatus | reverse complement strand
GCAACACACAAAAATGACACTAACAAGTAAGTTTAAAATAAAGAAAATCCAAAATTAGAAAATTACATGCAATTAACTTGACAAAAATTACCGCAATAATGATCGGCTAAAGGGATTAACCAGGTGGGAAGAAACACAACTTTTTGTTCAAAGCATATGTTGTTAATATAACCTGGAAATGGATCTTTAGAGAAAATAATGAATTATTAATCCAAAGGTTTCTTATTTTTATTTTTCCATTTTCATTGAACCCAACATGATTGGCAGTTTAAAACCAAGCAACAGCGCCCTCTGCTGATTCTCTCCACTAACAAAGTCACATAGGGCTTTTTTTTTTTTTTTTTTTAAATCAGCCTTTATAACTTTTACTATAAACAGAACCAAACTGACTAAACAAATCATTTCATTATCTCCATTACTTCCAGCTGTCTAATGACGAGAGGCGGGGCACAGCTTGGACAGATAAGTCTATTGCAGGAAAACACAGAGACAAAAAAAAATAAACACTAACACCTAAGGAGGATTTAGAGAAGCCAGTTAACCTAAAAGTCATGTTTTTGGACTGTGGGAGGAAGGGGGAGTACCCAGAGAGAACCCATGCATGCTCAGGGAGAACATGCAAACTCCATGCAGAAAGACTGCAGGCTGGGAATCGAACCTGCAGGCAGCAGTGCTACCCACCTAATTTCATTAGACGTCGGAATATTGTGGAGCCCAGGAACTGACATGGGCATTTCCAATCCTGGTCCTCAAGGCACCCTGCCCTGCATGTTTTAGATGTTTCCCAGCTTTCACACACCTGTTATCAATTGATAGCAGATTATCAGGCTTTGCTGAACTGCAATCATCTGAATCAGGTGTGCTGAACCTCAGAAACATCCAAAACATGCAGAGCAGGGTGCCTTGAGGACCAGGATTGAAAAACACCGTGTTAGAGGGAGCAGCTTGAAAATGACAAGCAGAAACACGATGACCTGTCACCTAAGATGACTTGGAGCCTCAAACCCCACAGTGACTTCTAGATAATTAACTGGAGCAGAGTTTCATCAACCCTCCAGTGGTCAGGCATCTTCAGCGGCGCTTTACACGCAGTTATGCTGCCTCATTACGCTTGGTCCAGCTATTTATTTGTTAGTTTCTGTTTTCTTGCTGCTAAACTTTATAATTTTTGTCTTCATCATCCACAGCTACAGCGATCTCTGGCTCTGACCTGACCAGAGATCATTTCTCCTCTCTTTCTTTGCTGCACAGGGAGCCTCAAAGCACATATTTACACATGCTCACAGCAGACTGTGTTAGACTTAGACAAACTTTACTGTATTCATTTTGTATAAACAGAGTGTATGCAAAATGAAATTTCAATGCATACAGCTTTTCAAGAGTGAATGAGCAGCTTAGCAGTGAAATAAACATTTCCATTTATAAAGTGCAGCAGTGATCGGAAGAAAATGGTGCAAATGCAGCAGAAACTTAAATAGAAACTCTTTAGGGGTTAAATTGTGACATCAACTGAAATATATCCCCGTGTCTAAAAGGACTGAGGATAAATTCCCTTTTAACAGGTGAATTATTGATGCGCGTTTCCGATATTTCCAGAGACGCCATCGTTGATGCCATCTTTGTTTTAAAGCACAAAATTGAGACCCTTTAGCATGAAAAAGAAAGGCTTAAAATAATTAAATGATCAGTATATTCATCCACATGCATAACAAACTCCCAGACAACAAAGTTTCATCACACTCAAGTGTTTTATTACGTATTAAAAAAAAAAAAAATCAAAATAACATTTGAATAATTTAGTGTTAGTTTACATAAAAATCAGGGTTCCAACAGTATCAGATGTTATCATGACATTTTGATTTTCATTGCCTTAAAAAACATAAATTTCTCCAAATGAAACAGCCTTAAATGCATAAACCCTTAAATGTATTTTGATTCTTTTTTTTATATATAAAATGACTAATTAAAATGCTCTTTACTTTGTGCACACAATATAAGTGCTTTTCTCAACTAAGCGATGCAAAATCCACAGTTAAGCTCAGATTTATTCACACCACTGGCAGATTAAAGATCATGTTTCCTTTGACTTGAAGTAATATTAAAGTTTCAAAGCGACTCAACCAGCTTTCAACTTGATTTCAGTTATAGAATCTATAGACAGAGGAGTAGATTAGGGTGATTGCAAGCAGTTCTTCTGACCTCAACCACTTGGAGGTCATCGCTGAACATGAATGATCAAAATCTGCATGGGAACATGCAGGGAGGGGCCAAAATTATTAAAAGGGCTTGCATGTTACACTCTCTTTTAACTTTTATCTTCTAATAGATGCCCATCTTATCTTTTATCAAATCTAAAAGGTATACAGACATATTTTTTTATGTATGTCTGCCAGGGGGGTGAATAATGTATGGAAGAGAAAAACAGTCTCATTGGAATCTGCCTTTTTTTTTTACCACCGAATTTTAAACACTGAATTTTTTTAGACATTGAATTTCTTACACTCAATTTTTATCTGGTAAAAATTCAGCTGCAAAAATACTCTGCTGCAAAAAAATTCAGCTGCAAAATATTCAGCTGCAAAAATTCAGCTGCAAAAAATTCAGCTGCAAAAAATTCAGCTGCAAAAAATTCTGCAGCAAAAGTGTTGACCTTTTGGTGAACTCAAGCCAAAGCAACCTACACTCGATAGAGTCCAGCAGCTTCTAGCCAATGAAATTAGCTTATTTCATCACGTGTCACAGCTGCGTTCAGCGCTGTTCCAGGCTGAATGAGGAATTTTTTTTTGTTAAACAGATAGAATTACAAAACGTCAGTTAGCCACTAACAGACAGCTATTAGAGTGAGTTCGAGTGCAGATTGCTTTGGCTTAAATTCACCAAAAGGTCAGCAGTTTGCAGCTGAATTTTTGCAGCTGAATTTTTGCAGCTGAATTTTTGCAGCTGAATTTTTG
>NW_015150678.1:930415-932154 GCF_000732505.1 Cyprinodon variegatus | reverse complement strand
GGGGGGGGGTTAAGTATTTCATACATAATAAATGCATATATGTTATTATGGAAAAAATTAAATGCATGAGAAACTCAAACTGAAAAGCATATGTTTAAAATGTCAACCTTGACATCCGGTAAATTTGATTGTAGTGATTATTTTCAAAAGGTTTTAAATAACCTGTGCTCGTAACGTTTTAATTTTTATAATAAAGGCTTCAATACAAACTGAAGCCAGAAACTTTGTAATAAAACGTGACTAGCTTATAAAAAGTCAGAGAATATAAAACCAGAAAGGATGCATGTTCTCCACAATGATCCGATAAAGATCTTCTTCAGTGTTTCTGTAAATTAATAACTTCCTGTGATGTTTTTTTCCTCCACATTTAATCATTAACATTTATATGAATTATGGGTGTAAAGATAGAAAGAGGCCACAGCTGTGGGAGTCTCAGAGCTGATCTAAGCCATGTAGATTGGGCTACCTGATCTCTGCTGGTCTTTTTTCTGTATATCTAGGTTTAAAAAGACAATAGGATGCTTTTTAAAGTGTTCTACGCTAACAGAGGACTGATTTGAACGTGGATATCTGCCTCTCATTCTCCCTGAGAGCTGGTGTCTGTTGCAGATATAAACCAGACATGTAAACTAGGTTTGAAGATCTATCCATTTGTACACTGCAAAAAATTGAAATCTACATAAGTTGTTTTTTCTTGGAATAAGTGCATTTTTTTCTTGAACTGAGGAGGTAATTGAGACACTTTGCCAATGGAACAAGACAATTGACATTTAAAATAAGAAAACACAATTGCATTGTCTTATTTCAAGTGCATATTATCTAATTATCTTATTTTAAGACTAAAAATACTAATTCCATTGGCAAATTATCCCATTTACTTACTTGAATTAATGGTAAATACACTTAATTTAAGGCATATTTTCTCATTTTTAGATGTTTTTTGCAGTGTAATAAATGAATCCTTCACCTATGATACGTATAAACAATTAGAATCAGGGCATGTTTCCCCAGCTGGCTTATTGAAGGCACATGTAGTGATGCTTGATGGGAAATAGAGTTTGGCATTTTAGTGCATCGCTTAAGTTTTAGGGTAATAAGACAGAAAAACTCTGATCAGATCAGCTCTGCTGGATAAACAGAGAGCAGAAAAGAGTCAGTGTTTCCAAACAGCCTTAATTCACTGCAAAAATGATCTAGAAATAAGTCCAACTTTCTTAAACTAAGTGTATTTACCCTTATTTTGAGTAGGTAAATCAGATAGTTTGCCAATGGAATTAGTATTTTCACTCTTAGAATAAGATAATCAGATAATATGCACTTGAAATAAGACAATGCAATTGTTTTTCCTTATTTTAAATGTGAATTGTCTCGTTCCATTGGCAAAATGTCTCACTTTCCTCCTCAATTAAAGAATAAATGCACCTTTTTTTAAGAAAAAATGACTTATGTAGATTTCAATTTTTTGCAGTGTTAAAGGAAAAGTTCAGTCAGCAAGGAATAACCAATGGATCTAAAACTAATACGTTAGCTGCAATTAAATGAATTTAGTGTTAATATGTAAAAACATTTTTTAAATGGAGCGGCCATTTTTGCCCAAATATAGTAGCCCCTCCCTCCTTCCAGCAGTGACGTCACGGTGCGGTAAGCCTAGCGCCATTCTCCCCGCTTTCCAAGCTAAATCAATGGGAACTACTAGACACATCTGCAATCAACAACAATTATTGAAGATTTCCAGAGGA
>NW_015150678.1:926340-929739 GCF_000732505.1 Cyprinodon variegatus | reverse complement strand
ACAGATTCCACCTTTTTGTTTCTTTGTCAGCTCTCAGCAGCAGAATTTATATGACTTTTCCAGGTTTCATTTGGCAGACCAACACAAAGTAAAGAACGACAATCTGAAAAAATGCGGACCCATTTGCTTCTGCTTAAACTCAAGTTCTAATTCTGATTTGATTAAAACTGATCATTCTCATTTTAGGTGAGATCTATGTCATTGTACTGAATTATGAACGTAAATCCAGTAGAATAGTTTTCTCTTTTATTTCCGCTCCAAATATCATACTTTTGTAAAACCTGATATTTCCATTTGTTACAACTTTATTGATTATAAAGAGAGGATTTTATATTTAAAGTCTTCTGGAGAGCTCTGTCCTTAGCTCTGACAGTTACACACCTTAGAGTTTTTACACTTTGCTTCTATTAGACGTTTTTCAGAGAATACATCACATTACTATATTGTTTAGCATATAAAAAAAATGGAGGTTTGTGTAATAGGTGGGAAAACGTTGCATGAACAGAAACACTTTGTCCCTCTCTACACCACGAAAGCAACGATGTTTCTGAATTCTCTCCTTTTTATTATAAAGAGAGAAACTTTAACCAGATTTTTTCTGTAGTTTTAGCAGCAATATCATATCAGTGCGTACATTCAATCGGAGGCTACAGAATAAATGGAAAATCGCAGAAATGATTCATTCTGCATTTTAAAGCTTATTAGGAAGATTTAATTAAGGAATATTTTCATTTCGCTGCAGAAATATACGACGAAATGCGGCAACGTCGTTTGGTTTAATACTCCTTTATTTTCCAACACCAAAATAAAAATTAATTTCTTGTCGATATGCTTGCATTTTGAATGCAGTTCAAGTCTAAAACCATCTGCTGCTTCTGATAGCTGCTCCTTATTCAACTTTACTTTGCCCCCTACAAAAGGGAACACTTTTAATGTTAATCTTGAAAAAAAAAAAAGTTGATTTACCAAAGATAATTTGTAAGAATGAGATATGAATCTTCAGTTTTAACAGCAGGCAAAAAGACAGTTAGGAGTCGGACGAACATGAGTTAGATAAACAGATTCGCAGATTTCCAGCATCGGGATGTGATGTTTGGTTCGTTTCCTCATCAAAAAGGGAAAATCCTTAAAAAATCTTATGGGTCAATTAGACCTTGTCAGCTGCTAATCATTTATTGCGGTTCTGTTGCCCGTTTAGGCTCGCTGCCCTTCATATAAAAGCAACGTTGGGGAACCAAACGTCCCAAGGCGGGACCGAACTCACCCATTATGGGTATCAAACGACCGGAGGCAGACAAACAACTCCAAACTCCAAAAGGTTGGGTATAATGAAAAGAATATATATGTTAAAGTGGAAATTAACAGCACCTGTTTCAAAAACGAATCATCTTCAATGTTTGTAAAAGAAAAAGCAGATAAAGGTACACAGGCATCAGTAGACAGGCAGCTTCTGGTTGGGCTTTTTTTAACTTCCCACCTAAAACTAACTAACTGGTGGTTTCAAATGATCTGAAAGACAAAAACTGGTGCAGGCAGCTCAAAATAAAAGTGCAACTCTGGTGTAAAACTCTAACAAACAAAGCCCAACATTTCCAATCAGAGTTGGCAGAGAAAAAAAAGGCAAACCCAACTGTGGTGAGGTCTGGTTACCTCACGCCCTCCTGACTTAGAGGAGTTTGGGTCTGGATGGGTTGGGCCTGACGGACGAGTAGGCCCCGATGTGAGTGATGAGGTTAGGCTCCACACTGTGGGATCTTTCTCCAGGAGTTGTCCTGGCCACCCGATAAAGAACCGTGTCCTTGGCGTTCCCTTTGTAGCAAAAGGAGGCGTCCAGGTAATCCGCCACTCTTAGCGAGGCGTTGCCAGGGAATAGCATGGCCGGGGTGCAGCACTCGGTGGCCGGGGAGACGGCGTAGAGCTGCGGAGAAACTCTACGAAACTCCAAGAGGTAGTGTCTACCGACGAGCTCGGCGGCGGCCATGAAGTAGAGGGTGAAGAGGATGAGATGGCTGGCGGACAGAGTGAAGGAGAAGGAGCAGGGGTTCCAGTAAGAGATTGCGAAGAGGAGGGCTGTTGCTCCCACCAAACCGAGGCCGAGCCATTCCAGGATGCGGTACGGCTCAGGGTTCCAGTAGCGCTGCAGCCTCTCTGGGTGATACAGCTTAATATAAAGCGTGTTGAGGGCAAACCGACGAGACAGCAGGTCTTTGACCACCCTGAAAAAGTCCCGTCTAGGGAGGGCATCATCCTCCAGGATGATCATGTTTTTGGGCTTCACCAGCTCCCATCCCTGTCGAAGACAGAACACGTAATCCCTCTTCTCCCTCTCGAAGATGTTGATCTGTCCTCGGTCGCTCTGCTGCTCCTGAGTCGACCTGCGTATCACCTTGAAGTGGGCCTCCAGCAGCTTGGCGTCCTGGTTGTCCTGAGGGCCTCTCTCTACGTCGCAGACCAGAACCTCGGCACACCGCTGCTCCCCACAGCTGCCCGCGGTGACGCTCAGCTGCTGCATCACCTGCAGCAGGTAGTGGAAATCCCGCGCCTCGTTCCGCCTGGCCGTCACCACGGTCACCAGCAGCTCTGGATTCTGGGTAAGGTCGCTGAATTTGGTCGCCTCCAGTGGGGAGCTGTTCTGCCAGAAGCGGAGCGCATCCTGGCCTCGCCCGAGGCTCTCCTGCAGGGACTCATCGCTCATGGAGTTTAGGTACATGAACCGGAAGAAGAAGTAAGAGTAGAGCAGCCTGTGGCAGCATAGAGGCAGGATGACGCAGAACGTGATGACAAACACGGCGAGGGCTTGAGTAAGAGAGCTGGACCATCGCATGTGCTGAGCGGAGAAAACTCTCCATTTAGGCATTGATAAAAACAAGAAGTGGGAGCTGCCGGCAGCCTAAATAACTCTGAAGGGTAAGGAGCGGTGAAATCAGATGACTCTGCTGTGAACTGATGGGTCTGTGGAGAATGGTGTCAGATGTCGGCACGTTTTCATCTTGGAAACAAAGAGGCTCTGATCTTGATGCCTGAAGAAAAAATAAAGAGTTTTATCAGGATTTGAACGGTCGGTAGAAGGCCCAATCCCAAACTGGCCCCTAAACACCAACCCTGAGCACTAACCCTCCGCAAGATTAAGTGCCGTCCCAAATCAGGTAGTGGGTAGGGCGAGTGGACCGTCCAGCCCTCAAATAGTGATTCTGCATTAGTTCAGGCTCACTGGAATTTGGCAGCGGGTGTAACGGCAACCTAATGGTGGAGGAAAAGTGTTCCTCCAAATGTAAGTTTTGCTGGTTTACTAAATCTTCATCACACTGAGAACCCTGTGAACCGCGAGGAGGCGACCCGGCCAGAGGCTGCTGTGGAATGGGATCTTACTGACAGCGCAACGCTGTATGTGGGGGTCTG
>NW_015150678.1:920944-921859 GCF_000732505.1 Cyprinodon variegatus | reverse complement strand
AGCAGTAGTAGCCTTTCAAAAATCAAATGAATAATAGACATGTTACAACAGCTAGAGCGAAAAAGAAGAATACACGCTAAGCATCCAAGGTTATTTTTTATTTGATTAACCGCCGTGTTTGCGCTAAACTTGGAATAAAATAGACGCTAAAGGAAACCATCTCTGAACTGTATTAGATGATTGTCTCATTGAATTGATATGAGTATAACTATTCAATGTTTTCAAATTGAATCAAATGTGTAGGCTACTAGGCTATATGTATCTGTAACTGTTCAATCTGTGTCTAAATCTAGATAGATACTTTATTGATCCCCAAGGGGAAATTCAAGTCTAATTCAAATGTAGACTAAAACTAAACTAAGACCAAAAGACTTAAGACTAGACTAAGACTAAAACTCTTTTGACATTTAGTCGACAAAAACTAGACTAAGACTAAAAGATTTCAGGTGACTAAAATATGACTAAAACTAAATGGTGTGTTATTCAAAAGACCAAGACTAAGACTAAATCAGAATTTGCTGTCAAAATAAACACTGAATCCTGATGTGTCTGGATTACTGACAGACCAGTAATTGGTGTGTTATATAATAATAATAATAATAAATCATTATTATCATTATTATTAATACAAGAAAAACCAACTTGGTTGATTCCTGATCATCTTAATAGAGGTCATCTTTTTAATCACATCGACATTCACCAAGTGTGTCTGTAATTCAGCACTAGGGGGCAGCATTGCTACATAAATAAAATCAGATCAGGTAGTGAGATCTGTTTCCAAATCTGAGGTGTGGTTTATACATATACAGGTTCTTATTAATGTTTTGCAGTACCAACAAGCCGATTTAGCTTAATTATTTTAACTGTATTGTTAAGTCGCTGAGCAAAACCCCTAGAACCGTACGGACCCACCGG
>NW_015150678.1:917576-918689 GCF_000732505.1 Cyprinodon variegatus | reverse complement strand
TATTTATACCCCCTGAGGGTGTAAGAGGTTAACCCCACACTGCTCCGCGGGCGCCGCACAAAGGCAGCTCACTGCTCCCCAAGGGGATGGGTTAAATGCAGAGTGAATTTCATTGCTCTGTACTTATGACAGTGTAATGGAAATTAAAAGAGCAGGAAAAAACATGCAAAAATAAAAAAATTAAAAATAGCTTTAAGCTGCACAACTGTGTAGCATCTGGCTGCAGGCTATCCCAAATAGCTAATAAGAAGTTATTACTGGTTTTGTGGGTTTTTGTATGTTTACATCTACATAACAAAAATTAATCAACAAATAAATATAGTAGATGACATAAATATGATATGGACTAGGTAATATATATTTTTAACAGCTTTTTCTGGATGTAATGGAAGGAGAGGAGATGGAATAATGTGTCCTTTTCTCTTCAGCTTGGATCTAGATGATAAACGCAAAAACATCGCCATCCAATATGTGCTGGAGTCTCTGAAAAAATCAAGAGGATTATCTCCAAACACAAAATCCCAGAACATTTCAAACCCAACAAGACCCTTAAGCCAGGCATACGCTGTACAATTTTTTCAATCGTTGCACGCAGCTACAGCTCACTGACGAAATCGCAGGGTTTCATCGCACAGTTTAAGTTCAAAGCTTACGATGCATGTTCAGCCGGACGCTCTGATGCGATCCACCTGCTCACTCTCTACGTCTAAAAACCAGGTGGGACTCAGCTCCGCAGTGAAGCCAAACAAGTAGAAGAGGAATAAGAAGTTAACTAGAGTGAAACGCGCTGCCTTGGCAATTTGTGCACTTTTGTGCTGAAAGCCCTAAAAAGAAAAGGCAACGACATATTTGGACAAAGACATGGCTGAGCTAATGTGGCTACTATAGTCTGTCAATTTTACAGAAAGAACTACATTTTACTCATTGTAGCCCCGCCATTTTTCTTTGTTTTCGTCTGAGAGGAAGAAGAAAAAGAGTGCTTGTTTGCGCACTGAGTGAATTTCAAACATGTTTGATTTTCTCCCGACTTCACGATTCCTGATCGGGAGGTGGTTGTGATGATCGCCCCTCTTTAGCTAAACAAATGAAAGTCATGTTATGGGAGGGATGAGC
>NW_015150678.1:911448-912999 GCF_000732505.1 Cyprinodon variegatus | reverse complement strand
TGGCCCTAATCCTCTTCCTTAGCAATGAATCCTGCAGCAACAATCTGAATAATCTAATGAGACTAGTGTCTGTATATATTCATTGTTTACATGTTTGTCAGTGTTTGGTTGCTTTTTTTTTTTTTTTTTATTGTTTTTTTAATTAAAGGCGAATAAAAAGTAAAACAGTTTGAGTTTTGCTCCATTGAACTGAATCAAACATCAGAAACTTTGTGCAGAAAGCGAGCCTGACTGGATTTAGAGATGCATGTTGAAATAACTCAGCATACAGGATGTTATGTTACCTTCTCCACAGAGATTATTATGAAACCCTGAGATCATAAAGCCACTCCTCTCTCAGAGGACAAACCTGTCTGTCGACTGATTGTGCTTTTAAAAGCAGAGCTGCTAATCTAACTATTCCTTAATCAGGACAGTGATGACAGCTCCTATTGTTCACAGCTCATCCACTGCAGCTCAATGTTTGCAGAAACCCAAACTGCTCTGTTGTTCCTGCATCAAACTGAATGATAACCGCCTCTAACAAACCACTATAAGAGCAAATCCAGCTAATTTCATCCGCTGATCCTACCTGCTTATTGTTGACTTTTAATATGATAGTTCTAGTTCTTTCGCTTCCGCCGCGTTAACGCCGTAAATTCGGTGTGAAAAACCACAGAAACACGGAGCTAAACGGAGCTTCCAGCGAGATAAAGCAGGAGGACATGTCCGACATATTTCTGTGATTTGAACAAATAAAATGAAGGAATATGGACTCACTGTGAGCCGAGGAGCTGCTGCTGTTTGCCAACAGCTGCCATGTCTGTCGAAAAGTAACCACGTCCTGCTCCTGGATACGGTAAAACACCGCAACCGAGCCCCGTAAACACCTAATAAGGGCGCAGCGAGCTATACCTCTGCTGACCAGCAGGTGGGGCCAAAGAGCTGGGGGAAAAAATACTACTGTTAAAAAAAAAACACTGATCTCTATTTACTCACTGGATTACTGATTGCCCATTGGTAGTATGGGGTTGAAGTGAAGCCACTGGCCGCCATATTGGTACTCCCTTGTTAAACTGGTCTCAGTGTGAACAATATGTGTGCTACAGCGTCAAACAACGATGATGTTCTCATTTTCAGGGAGGCTTAACAATTTTAAAATAAAGATTAATTCATCACTTTGATCCACACTTGCTGTTTCATAGCATAAGTAGATTACTTTAATTTATAAGAAAAATAAAATGGGACATCACATTGCATAGTCATTATAAAGTCAATGAAATCTATAAATTATGTAATATAACACATTATAAAAATCCATCACAATAAAATTAATGTGTTTATGGAGCAGAATAATACAGATGTGAAAAGGTGCTAAATTGATAATGTGCAGGCAATATATATATATATATATATATATATATATATATATATACATATATATATATATATATATATATATTAATAAAGAGTTACTACATTTTCATTTCACAGTGAATTACTTTCTATTTACTCTACTACAGAGATGGGAAGTAACGAAGTACAAATACTTTGTTACTGTACTCAAGTAGA
>NW_015150678.1:906767-911097 GCF_000732505.1 Cyprinodon variegatus | reverse complement strand
ATGAACGACGAGATGATTGAAAATGAACACAACGGAGATCTAGTCCTATTGGCAGACATCCATTTAAAATGTAGGCAACGGCATGAAAAAAGTGGTTTCTACTTTTACTTTTATACTTTAAGTAAATTTACAAGCCTGTACTTTGTTACTTTTACTTGAGTAAAGAAGTTTAATCAGTACTTCCACTTTTACCAGAGTATTTTTTAACACAAGTATCTGTACTTTTACTCAAGTACGGAATGTGAGTACTTTTGCCATCTCTGCTCTATCTACTTTCTCATGTTAGACACAATGCAAATGGCTACTTTATTCAATATCTTCGAGTCAGTCCGAGATAGGCACACTATGTTACACTACATACTATTCTACAGGATACATTTGCGTATATTTGGATTTTCTTAGTTAGTACATCCACTGACTGTGAAATAACCTGTGAAACGACTTCCCACAGCTGGCAAACTGCTTGTTTTTTCAGCTAAATGCTACACAGCTATGCATTTTTACTGCAATTCTCCGTGGAGTGGGGAGTACCAGCATGGCGGACGGTGGCTTCACTTTTTTCAGGGCTATCAGCAACCCAGTGAATAAATAGAGATCAGTGGAAAAAAAAAACAGGTAGAAAAGACAAAAAATAAAAATGCTACATCAGTTTTTTTAAGTCTCTATATCTGTGCATATGTATTAATTTGTGTAATGGACCCTTGGGACCTTTTGCATTGCAGTCCGCCTGGGCTCCAATTCACAGAATAGAACACAATAGAATTTATTTTTTTTCAGGGCAATTTAAGTGTGTCAGTGAAAAAAAAAAACAGTGCCTAATCCAGACCTAAAACATCCTTCCAGGATGCTTTCACAGATTAAAATGAGTGGAATTTTCTCCCTGATAAGCTTATCTAACATTGTTGTCTGTCTCACGTTTCACAAAGCATCAGATTATGTCACGACAAAGGCGTCCTCATTTATAGGCTGGTTTGTCTGTAAATTATGCAGATCTACTGGGGGACAACTGCCCCCACACTGTACAACCTTATCAAAAGCCCCTTATGACCTTCATATTAATCGATAATTTACCTATATATTTAAGACATACATATTTAACTGGGGCTGAAACAATTAACCCGATTTATCGGATTAATCGATTATTGAAATGATCATCCATTAATTTAGAAATGGATTAATCATTAACTGGAGTATAGAGACTCTAAAACATGAATTTAGCTGACAGAGCGACCCTCTTAGAGCAGTAATAATACCAAAACCCCCAAAATATATATAAATATTTTGCATTTAAGATTAAAAAAACCTTCTGCCTCTATCATCATGCTCTATCCAGAACTCACAAGTGGAAAAGTTTTAGTTTCACCTGCTTTAATTCTGTAAATAAATTCTTCTCTAAGGAACCTTTTTCTGATTATTTATCAATTAATTGAAAAAATGATCTACAGATTAATCAATTAGCAAAATAATCATTAATTGTAGCCCTATATTTAATACAACATATAAAAATAAAACAAGATTTCTAAATATTCCTGCCTGTTGGAAGTGCATAGATGGGATCATTTATGGCTTTATATCGCTGTAGACTTCTTGCAATAGTAAATGAGATAATTGGGCTAATTTTCTAATTAGCCCAATTAGCTAATTTTCTAATTAGCCAAATTAGCTAATTGTCTAATTAGCCCAATTAGCTAATTGTCTAATTAGCCTAATTAATGGGTTAATTGTCCAAAATCTTGATGCAGAAGAAAATAAAACACAAAAGTGGAGGCATTTCTAGTTTGTCTGGCAAACGTGAGCGATGAGAAGGAAGAGAAGATTGTGAGATAAGAGGAAGGAAGAAAGATAGATTGACAGGTTGACAGGTGAAGAAGTGCATGGAAACTGCAGCTGCTGAGGGACAGATGAAGAAAATAATGAGAGCATATATGATAGACAGTGAAGAGAGGAAGCAGAAGAAAGAAAAAAATGAATGGAAAAGTGATGAAGGAGAAAAGCAGGATGCAGAAAGCCCATCCGACTCGAACCCATGGCATTTATTTATTTCTTTATTCTCAGTATAAATTCCAGACATTTCAGACATTTTTGAACAGAAAAAGCTTCCTGGATGGGAAGTGAAACGTCTTCAAATTTGGAAAACAAAGTCCAGTCGTTTGTTTTTTAATTTTTTTGGAATGACTATGATCTGGATGACTGAGAATCTTCACCAGCAAATAAACTCTAGTACACAGATATTAGGTTTGGTTTTATTTTTTCAGCCCATCACAACAATCGTGGTCTTAAGTAGCCTCGTGAGACCATCCTGATCTCGCGAGCTTTCAAGGTTTCACTCGCTAATCAGTCTGGAGACTCTCCGTTAAAGAAAATTTGGAGCCGTTCACCAAACGAACGTCCAATCAGCGTTGGCTTTGAGGCAGGTTGAGGTGTGACGCACCGAGAAGCGCGACAGTTCAGTCTAAAGAACATGGCGGCTTCAGCCGATGAAACTAGCGTTAGCGTGGCTATCGAGCAAGTTTTATCGGAATTACAGAGTATTTCTTCACTGAAAGAAGAGCAAAACACTGCTCTGGAGGCTTTTCTCAGAGGAAAAGATGTTTTTGCTCTTCTCCCGACTGGTTTCGGCAAGAGTTTGATCTATCAATTGGCTCCTCTTTGTCGTCGCTCTGTTAGTACGTCATATGAAGAAATGAAGCTGAGATCAGTCCTGTAAGGTAATTTAAGTTCCTCTGTGAATTTTTCTTCTGCATTAAATCATTCATTCTGTGGATCATTGGTTTTTTACTCAGCCTTTTTGGTTCCTTAGAAGAGGGAATCACACTTTTCTTTCTTTCTTGTGGCCGCTGGTGACATTTTTTCAATTTTTTTGTTTCATTTTTACCCCTGAGCCTTTCTAAAAGCTATTGGCAAAATTATGCTGTGTTGCTTTAACATCCGAAATTAAAGCCAAGAGACAAAGATTCAACCGAAATTGCAGCAGATAAAGAGTCGATTGAAGATATCGGTGAACAGGAGTGAAAATCCAGAAAATTCAAAAATATGAATAAAAGTGAATGAGCATTAATGGATGTAAAAGCAATATTTCAATGGGGTTCAGGACTCATTCATACTAAGGTAGCTGACCTAGTTAACATCAGACAGTGGTTCATCCTGCCTGACGTAGCTTTGTCAGAAAAATGCTGAAACTTTAAATTCCTTCTTTATCTCTTTGTTCTTTAGTTGTGTTCTTATTAGACAGCAGAATTCCCTTTTGCGTAATCAACAAGTGGATCAGCAGACTGCTACTTCATGATAGCATCATAACTGCAACAGCATGAGAAGATTACGTCAAACCCTTGATAATTATTCACCGACAGATTCCATAATTAAAGGTTTGAGCTTCAGGTAGTAAATAATGTCAAATGAGGAGTCTACTCCTATTAAGTTTTAATTAGCTTAGAGGCTATGATTTAAATACATTTATTGCATAAGAAAACATAGAAATGTAATGCATTTATTGTATAAATCGTTCAGTATTAGAAAGCTGTCTGAACTCTAGAAAACATCTAACATGGAGCACAAAACTTGCAAAGGGATATGCTGAAGATTTTCATTTAAGAAAAGGGAAACAAATCTTACAGAAACACAGATGGAAATGCAAACCAGATATCAGAACAGAGGAGGAACGTCAGGACTGCAGGAGAGAAGAAGAAAACTGGAAGGAAGATTTGTAAGGCGAGATCAAAGCAGGATCTGGATAAAATCTTGGAAACTGAACTAGGTTTAATGCAGGGGGGGGGGTTATATTGGACTCTGTTATTCAAGAAACAGATTTTTCCAAGACCCCTGTCTGAAAAAAAGGATCAGTAAAACAAAAATTCTGTTTTTTACCCAGAAAAGATGCTGAGCAAAGGGAAAAGTTCTGATAGGTTCCCCAAGTCTGAGCTCGATTGAAAGAAAGGAGGGTTATGGATTAACTGACGACACCGGTTGAGAAATACAGCTAAACGAACACTGGTGTATCACAAACCAGCTAAATACAGTGAGGAGGACAAGTATTTGATACACTGTAGATTTTTCAGGTTTTCCCACTTGCAAAGCTCGTAGAAGACTGTAATTTTTATCATAGGTACTCTTCAACTGTGAGTGATGGAATCTAAAACAAAAATCCAGAAAAATACAATGTATTTTTAAATAATTAATTTTCATTTTATTGTGGGAAATAAGTATTTGATCATCTATCAACCAGTAAGATTTTTGGCTCTCACAGACATGTTAGTTCTTCTTTAAGAAGCCCTCCTGTTCTCCACTCATTACCTGTATTAACTGCACCTGTTTGAACTCGTTACCTGTATAA
>NW_015150678.1:904838-906634 GCF_000732505.1 Cyprinodon variegatus | reverse complement strand
TATATATATATATATATATAAAGTTGCTTTTATGTTTTTGTCGGATCAGCATCTCATCTGATATGATGTTTAGGTCGATCAAAGAGCCTGGCTAGTACCTGACATATAACACCTGGTTCAGCTACACCTGACAGCTTCCAATAGATAATGCGTGTATTTCCTTGAAGCCATCAAAATCTACATGCAAATATTAAAATAAAGGCTTAAATCAATGAGGCTTTTAAAGGTTATTCTAAGTATATTCTTAAATTTTCTATATTTTTAAAGGCATGTTTTGTTGGACCAAATTTTCTATTAGAAATGTTGAAAAAGCTTAAGTTAAGAAAGGCTGCATCACATAGCAGCAGAGACCTTTATTTTTAGTTAAGAGGAGAGGTTCAGCATACTGCTATGTATGTAGACCTGGGAAACAGTGCTTTAAACTTGCTAAGAAAACTGTTTTTTCAAAACCTTTTTGTTTTATTTTTTTAACCCTCTCTTCAATGAAGGGATCAGAGACATAAAGATGCTTTAGTTCTGCAGCAGTTTTGGCCTTTGATTGTGAAACTAAACATGGGAGGTGACAGGTTGTCTATTCCATGTCATTCAAATTGGGTGTTTTTAGTTGTTTGCTTTGTTTTTTTTGTGCAAACTATCCATTTGAGTTTTACTCTAAACAGGTCTGACAACTATTCCTCGACAGCTGTCGGTCTATATCATCCGTAAACCTGATGCCCTTCCCCCTTTAGGAATGCACATACTGTCTTTGCAATCAAAACGCACTCACCTCCACCAAATCACGATGGTTTAGTTGTATTAATGTCACTTTGCGTAGCTTTTTCACAAAGATCTGTGACTCTGTGCTCTGATTTTATGCAGTTTAGTCAGAACACAACCTTAAATCAGGCTTCAGTGGTGAACATTAGAAATAACCTCAGTTCAACCATGAAAACAGCCCATGGAAGTGAAGCTTAGATACTTTAAAACAGCAGTAACTCCTTACAGGACCGCTGTGGAAGAGAAAATATTATTTATCCCATGCAAACCCACTGAACCTCACCTGGTATAGATCTGACTCATGATCTTCTTGTTTCTGGAGTCCTATCAGAACAGAACATCAGATTAGTAGATGGTAACTTTGAAAATATACTCTGGTTCATGCTTGGAGAATGTCGCACTGCACGTCACAAACGTCACACTTTAGTGAAAGATAAGATTTAAGATGAACTCCAAATGATGAATTTCTAGAGTAGAGCTCAGGCATTCCAGTAGTAAAGTGAAAGAAAAATTGAGCATTCAGATATAAAAAAAAAGGAAAAACATACAGTAAAACATAAACAATATTAATGTAAATTTGTCTTATATACAAGAAATAAAAAAACTTTTTGGTTGAAGCAGGGATATTAACGCATATTGAGTTTGTTGGGAGCAGTGATGGTTATGAAGTCTAACATCTGCTGGGAGGAAGGATCTGTGATAATGCTCCTAAATGCACCTAAATGAAGCCCTATTATACTGAAGCTAATGCGTGGGACAGGTGGTGCACCCGCAAATTTACCAAAGTCTGGGAATTTGGTTTATCATTTTACTTTTTTTAAGCTTTTCCAAACCCCACTAATATTATTCCGCGGCAACTGTAGATTTTTTTTTTATGTTATTACTTTTTATCCTGCATTTTCTTTCTAGTTTCTTCTGCCTTCCTCCTTGATCTAACGTCTCTCTTGTTCTCCTTAATGAATGCTTTTAATTTAGGTATAATCTAGGGCTTGTTTTGGAGAACACTATACCTTAATTGTGGGGTACCTTTGTGCCTAGTG
>NW_015150678.1:897603-901009 GCF_000732505.1 Cyprinodon variegatus | reverse complement strand
GTGAGGGGTCATTGATGATGTCACGGGCTCGGGGCACGCAGCGCTGGGATGAAATGTCTTTAATGGAGGGAAGAGGAGCCCTCATAATCCTCTCTGCTGTTCTCACCTTCTTCCAGTCTGAGGCGCTGCAGCCTCCACACCCCACAGTGAGACAGCTGCTCAGAAGGCTCTCTATGCTGCTTCTGGAGAAGGTGATGAGGATGGGTGGGGGCAGGTGGGCTCTCCTCATCTCTATCATGCAGTATAAGACAAAATAATCCAAACAGAATCGTGTCAGCAGTCACCGTGATAAGCGCTGTCCAAATAGTGCTGACGGTAGAGGAGGAGGTAGGTCAGAATCTGATAAACCAAAGCAGGGAGCATATCAAAGCTAATATGCTGCTTTATTTTTACATTTAGACAACATAATTAGTAAAGTTAAATTGGTCAGATGCTCTTCAACTTTATTTGAAGAAACTAAAAGCATCACAGAACTCTTCTCACACAGAGGAGCTCAATCAGCAGCTCCTCTCTAAGTTCTTCCTTAAGAGAACTTAAGGAAAACTGTTATTATAAATAATTGTAGGTCTGGGGTTCTTGTTTTCTCGGGGGGTTTCTGGACTTCACCACCATGAATATTACTTTGAGAATTAATTAGGATAGAAAGTTCTAAAGAATAAAAGTTAAAAAAAACCTTAAAAGTAAAAAAAAAACTCATCCTTATTATATTTCCTTTTTTTTCAATTTATTGTGGTATAGAGTTTATGTTGAGCCTTTATTTTAGTGTACAAGCATAATTTTCACCCTATCAGTACAACATATGTATTGATAAAGACATGACGAAAAAGAACAAATCACTTTTTTATTGACCTTTGGTTCAAGAACAATATTTATTCTACTTTTAGAATTAATTCATAGGTAAATGTAATACTAATGTGACTTATAAAGATTCTCCTTGTTAAGTATCCCCCTTGGAAATTATTTCTAACTGTTAAAAGTGATTAACTTAACTACTTTCAGTTCCTATCTCAGTCAAAAACAGGGTAATAAACGCTCAGTCTATTATCTAACTTGGATTTCTGTTTTTTATGTCAAATAATCCCTAGTTTATGTTGCAATCTTTATATTGTAGATTATTCTTTGTCTAAATGTAGACCTACTTTGTTCTTTAACTAAAAAAAGGAAGGAGGTAGGAAAAGATAGCAGGATGCTTCCTGCTCATGTAGCATAAGGCCCTCCTAATGTTCCTGTCTGGCCTGAATCCCACAATCGTTTGCATGACAGGACATAAAGCACCAGCCAAGCACCCTGATGGAGTTTAACAAAAAAAAAAAAAAACATTTTTTCTTTACATGTACTCTTTTTGCAACATGCTAATGTAGATCCTCAATATCCTCAAATATTTAAGGTTTTATAATTTGCTGTATTTGTGTTACTTTTGTTTTTGTGGTCCTTTTCCGGACGGCTTTAGTCCCAAATTGACCAGCATCATCCATGTGCGTCTGTTGCCTAATGACATCGAACAAGACTAAAGGCTCGATGGATGGATGGATGGATGGATGGATGGATGATGGATGGATGGATGGATGGATGGATGATGGATGGATGGATGGATGGATGGATGNTTTCGCCCCTTCCCAAAATTACTTCAACGGAAGGTTCCAGATGGATATGCGGAGCAAATCCATCTGGCGGAGTTAGGTTACTGCTCCCCAAGGGGATGGGTTAAATGCAGAGGGTGAATTTCCCCATTGTGGGAAACATTGATAAGGGACTCAGTTCTGTCCACACATCATTTATTGTGTTTTTCACAAGGATCACAAACTCTTCCCACTCAGAAGAGCTCAATCAAGTCCTCAGAGATTTTTCATTCTCCTCAAATCATGTTTTTACTGCATGTATCCCAGCTGGATCTCCGGGAACAAGAGGTTAATATGCAGGCTGTGATCTGAGCCCCTCAGGGGGAGGGAGAGGTGACGAGCTGCTTGTCTTCAATAAGTAAAGCATTTTATTGTTTCATGACAGAAATTACTACTTAGAAGACACTGCTTGACTTTGTAAATATTGTTTTTTCTCTTATTACAGAGAAAATGTTAAGTTGGAAACTATATTAAATATGGTGTTATCTCTTTATCATTCTCTTTACTTTAGTATATAAAAAGCCAAACATTTACCAATCCATTCACTGCTTTAAACACCATAATTAAGCAAAAAACAGATGATATTTCTAAAGTTTGATTCATGTGATTTTGTCAGGTTTTGGTTGTGGTTTGGAGGACCCAAATGCAGAGGCAGAGAGGCTGAGGTGATTTCTTGTAGTTTAATGTAGACACTAATAACAGAGGCAAAATCCAAAAATCCAACTAAAATGTAAAACAGACCAGAACCACAGAGACATCAAGGGAAAACAAGCACAAGGAGCCAGGGAGAGACGAGGTGAGAGGACAACAGCGACGACAGGACCAGCAACAACAAGGAGTGACCGCAGAGGGAGAATATATGCAGCTGACTGAGACAATGGCAGGGCTAACGAGCTGACGAGGAGCAGGTGTGAGGAGACAACGAGGGAGCCAAGGGGAAAGGAACACACACAAGAGGGCAACAGAGGAAAACAGAAAAATCTGAGAACTCACATAAAACTAGAAACTACAACAAAATAGGAAGTAAATCAATAAAACTAGGAAACATGGAGCAAAGTAAAGCACAACAAAATCAAAACCATGACAGTTTTACTTAATTCACCTTTCACATTAACATAGACACCTTACCTTTATTTACAGGCTTACTGAGAGAGACATTAGTATTTTTCTATCTGAGAAAATCAAATATTAGCCACAGCCCATCCTTGGTCTAAAGGCTTTGTTTTGCAGAGGTGTTCGTGGTAAACTGTAAAGAAGTTAATGCTGGCGTAAGCACAAATCATCATTCCCCCACCGCCATGCTTGACAGCTGGCATGATGCACTGATTTGTTTGATTTTCAAATAATGTGGTGATTTAGATAAGGATCTTTTCGTTAAGATACATCAGAACAAGATAGCATTTTTAACAGCAGGAGTGGGAGGAACAAAGGGACGAGGATTTCCAGTGCCACAGTTGGGCCACTGGATTAACTGGTTCAGCCACCCCAACAGCAAAAGTTAAAAAAAAAAACAAAATAGACTAAAATGACCTCCTTCTTAAATGTTCTAAATGTCAGCTGTATCTAGTGGTATTTTAAAAATAGTTCAAGTTTAGGTACATTCACTGTAAGTGTTTTCCTTGCAGGAGTTGATGCCTTTTTCAGCAGTAAAAACAGAGCAGATCAGCAGATATCTGGATTTAGACTCAGACAACCTTTATTGTATTTGTATACACAGAGTCTATACAAAAGGAAATTTCCTTTTGTATAGTTTCAGTATTGCCGTACTTTTCCATCACATTTTCATA
>NW_015150678.1:888824-895797 GCF_000732505.1 Cyprinodon variegatus | reverse complement strand
GGATGGATGGATGGATGGATGGAGTAGAAAGCTTTCTCACCCTATTGGCTGAGGTAGAGAGGAAAAGTTAAGTTAATGAAGATCTATAAAATATGCATGAGAAACATTTTAGACAAACTTGTTTTTAATGTAACATTATCTACAGAAACTAGCAGGTAATTTGCATTCAAAGAAGTTCAAAAACAATCCACTGGAATTTGTTTTCAGGTTAAAAGATGTTTTACTTTCGATGCAGGAAGCTTTTTCAATTCAAAATGTTGGAATCAGCGTTGAGTTTGAAGATTTGCATTAAAAAATCAAACCCTCACAGTAAAAGGAAGTGAACTTTAACCCAAACTCCTGTAGTTTCCTCATCATCTCTTCTGTTTCCTTGTCCTTCAGAGTCGTTCTTCCCTTTCAGCAAAACATAATTATTTCATAACCGTGTAGGGAAAAAGGATTTCCTTAAAAGTTGCTTGGCGAATAATTAAATGATCTTATTTCCTGTCCTGGGGGAGGTTTATGTTGATGTCTTTGTTTTTTGGGAACTCCTTAGAGTGTTTTCATCCTCAGGAGTAGGTTTCCCAGGCGATGGATAGGATGACAGCGGCGGGAAACTAGATCCAGCAAGTCAATCACCCGAGGTGTTTGTTCGACAGCTCACCTGCCCTAGCGGCCCCGTCCCGCCAGCATCTCCATGGCTCTGTTGTTTACAGAGAAAGGTGCAGAAGACCGTTGCTCTGAAGCTTTCACCTAAACACCAAGAAAACTCTTTCTGCTCTGAGAAACGCTGACTCAGCAAACTGATATCTGTTTAACTTGGTAGGAAAGATGCAGATTTACCATGAAAACATGAGAAAAGGAGGTTTAATTTCCGCCAATCTTATCTGACAGGATCTTTACCAAAACAGACTTCAGAGTTTGAGTTAATATTTCAATAAATAAAACCTCAAAATAGAGGCTTTAGCTTTTATTACTGCCTTACAATATTTTAACAAGTCCTTCGATTTCACATCTTCCCATCTATTTTATTTGAATTTGATGCAATAGATGATAAAATGTACCAGAATTTTGTGGAGGAATAAAATCTTTAATATATTTCTAAAGACTTCAAAATGAAAAAAAAATCCCATGGAAAGCTAAGGTTTAGTTTAACCCTCTATAGGATTCATTGAAATACTATGAAAATCCAAATTTCAAGCCAAGATCGAACGACAGGACAAAATCTAATTTTGTAACATTTATAAAATATTTATATTTTCACGACAAAAATCGAGGATTGTGTCTCCTTGAACCCCAGTCGGCCTCAGCAGATGGCCGCTCACACTGAGCCTGGTTCTGCTGGAGGTTTCTTCCTGCTATAAGGGAGTTTTTCCTCTCCACTGTCGCTACAAGCATGCTTAGTATTGCTTGGCATTCTTTTTTTTATTCTTTTTTTGTTCTTTTTTGCATTTTTTTCTTTTTCCTACTTGCTTTGATTCTGTTTTATTTTCCTGTATTTTAATCATGTAAAGCACTTTGTATTGTCTTTGTACTGAATTGTGCTATACAAATAAATTTGCCTTGCCTTGCCTTGCCTAGTGTGAGGGATTGCCTTCGCGTCAATGAGTCGATGTAATCAACTGGTTTTCATTTGGTAGACCAAACCAGATGAAAGTGCGCATTCAGCGTCTGCTCTTCCGATAATGCAAGCGTAGAAGAAGAAATGTGCTGTTTACCTGTGCAAAGAAAGAAACAACGAAAGAAAAATGTCTGAGGACTTCAGTGTTGAGGAAGAGCATGAGTTCTTTGCCGAGCTGAATGCGCACTTTCATCTGGTTTGGTCTGCCGCGGTTTCCGTAGCGTCGTGAACGCACTTTTAGGAAATCCTATACACTACTGTTTATGCTCTAAAAACATTCTAAATGACTTAGTTTCGAGTAAATTCTGGACGCTACCCACTCAGGACACTTGGAATACATTGGACGAGCAGTATGGAGGAATATTGACACGTTTTTTGTGGACTTTTATGGACCTTTCTGCCTCGGGCGCCATAGACCTCCATTATTTGAATGTCAGCAGACAGCAAGAAGCCTCCCAGATCTCCAGATGCATTTGAGATATCAAAAAAGTACTCCAGAGTGTTGTTCAGCATGGGGGTGAGTAGAAAATGAAGGCTAATCATGTTTTGGGTGTACTATTCCTTTAAGTACAACAGTTTCTAAATGAAGAAAGACTTTTAGCTGAAATGTAAACCAAAAGGTGGCTCTACAAAGTCTTCCTCTGTGGGACTGAGTTCTCCCACATTATAGCTTAGTTATGGTGGAGTGGCGGTCAAGTGGTTAGAGCATTGGGCTTTCAATCCTGAGGTTCTGAGTTCACACCCCGCTCCCACAGACTGCCACTTCCTGAGCAAAGACCCTGAACCCCACACTGCTGCCTGGGCCCAATGCTTCCCAAGGGAATGGGTTAATTGCAAAGAGTTCATTTCTCCAATGTGGGATCAATAAGATTATGAAGAAATTGTCTTTATCTGTAAGCCAGACACGTTTAGATATGAGGAAGATTTAATTAAAATTAAATTAGAAAGGTGTCACACTGCCCTTGTTCTGGTGTTTTGCAGCAGACTTGGGTTTCCATGGTGATGAAGCAGCCTCTATCAAACATTAGAAGAGTTTCCCTCCTCAGTCTCTGTCAGGACCTCAGATCCTCCCCGCTGAGCAGGACGCCGGGCGTGTCTGCGCTCGGCTGATGGGGATTCCGGTTTTTCCAGTCAGCTCCTCCTGGTTTTAAAGCCCATCAGGTCTGAATCCTCCTCAGTCTCACTTCAGCAGCCGATCCGAAGTAATGGCCTCAAACACAGCCATGATGGGCCACCTGCCCAGCGGCGTGGGGATATGCACCACCATCCCGGACATCCTCTACGTGCCAGAACTGGTAAGAAAGCGCGTCAGCTGAGGATTTAACAGCGAGTTCCAGAGGAGCGCGTGTTTTATTTCTGTTATTTTATTCCGGATTGTTTTTCATTAGGATGCAAAGGGCGCACAGATAGATGGACACACGCAGCTTTTACGCACGGACCAAACCTCCCGCGCTCCTCTTAAAAAAAAAAAAAAAAAATCTTTATTAGAATTTGGTCTGTTCTAAAAACCTGGCAAAAAAAAAATTACAAAATAAATCTTCCTTTTCTCGCTTTTACCTTTCATGTGCTTTAAAATTGAAAGCCACGTTTACTCTCACTCCTTTAAACAAGTCTGACCAGTTTTTGTTTTTCAGTGGCTATTTTTGCTTCCTTAAAAAAAACATTGTTAAAGAGCAGAAAAAAACTAAAAAGAAAAGCAAAAATATTTAGTAAAAACAGGGATGGTGAGTCTGACTCTATGGGGAGTCACCTTCCATCACTTAGAAGCCATAAAACCATGTTTCAGTATTTTTGGTCCTGAAAACATTTGCTCTAAACCTCCTTGACCTTTGTTACCTTTCAGCATTTATAAATGTTAAAGGCCTCCATTTAAATTTAGTTAAATTGATCCTTTATAGGATAGTTATAAATGTAAAGTAAAGCATATCTGGCAAGAAAAGAATTAAGAGAAGGTTGATGTTAGACTCAATCATGATGTCATTTAATTGGTTGATAGATATTTTAGTAATTTGTGGGGTAAAATCGAGAGCCAGTTATCGCAAAAAAAAGATAAAGTCTGTACATAAACGTGATAAACAATAGAATTCAATATTTTTTAATACTAATTAGTGTTTTAATATTAGTTATGGGTGTTTTGCTCTTCATAGAGTTACAATGAGAGCATAATAGGTTTAATATAATCAGGTTTTCTGCCGATGTGGCCAACCTGCTATCAAATATCATTCCTGGTGTTATAAAGATAGTACCTTAAACAGTTTTTTAAAAGTTTAAAAGCTAAGTTTATCACATTTTGTGGGTCAGTAGGGATATATAACTAGTTTCTGGGAAGATTCTGTCTCAAAGTAAATGTATCTAAATGGATAAAGCAATCATCCTTGGACAGTTGTGGGTTTAAATCCTGCTTTCTCCTCAATCTCTTCAGCTTTATCTGTTTAGACGAAAACTGAAAATCTGTTACAGAGTGAATCTAATCAGTTTATTCACTAGTCAAATTAAACAACAGGGGTAAAAAAGAAAAACAATGAAGGATATATTTGCTAAAATGAGCCTGCAGAACAGAAAAGAGGTATAGAAAGAAAGGTTCAGTGTGAAGGAAGTGACGTTGTGGAATGCTGCTGACGCGCTGGTGTTAAATGGAGCATGAACTCACATAGAAACACAGAAAACAGAGCGAACGAGCAGGTGGAGTTGGACAGTGATGGCAGCAGGTAGAGGAGGGTCGGCCTCCATGAATAATGCAGCCTGTCAATCAGTGAAGGTGTAGAATAAACGCAGGCAGAGACGCCCGGCTCCCTGCTGTGGACCGAGCTGGAAACACTGAGCGGACAAAAGCTGAGGATCCTTTAAGAGACGCCTCAGGAAACTAAACTTAACTGAGCCTTGTTATGTAGCCTCAAGGTTTTATGGACCTTTTCTATTAATTGGTTTTCTATAGATTGATTGATTTTCATCAAAATAATCAGAACAAGTGATGTTCATGTGTCTCGGCATCACAGCATGACAAGAAATGATTTGTTTGTTTTTTCATCAGCCAAGCAAACAAAAAGGGACAAACATGTCCTCCATGCTGGTAAAAAACTGTACTCCCACCCAGATGCATGCTGGTCCTACCATTGACAGCCTGTTTGTAAACTTCCTTCACCCAAATTATTCATAACTTACCAGAAACAAAGAAACATAACTAAATAACCAAAAATCTTAATCTCCAAACAGATATTAAACAATAAAGTAGAATAAATAAACTTAGATTATCCACAAAAATAAAAAACTTAGTTAATTATTAACCAAAAATTATTGGCTCCTACAAAGACTGTTGCCAAATAATAACATGATGGTTTAAATTCCAAAAAAAGAATGTTAAAAACAATCCAATGGACTTTTTTTCCAAGCTTTTTCAATTCATAATGTGAGGAATAGGGCTAACAAAAGAGGCCAAATGACCCCCATTCCAAAGGGGTTTGCATGGATTTGTCAGGCTACTGTATAAAACCTGCAACTCAAATCTTTTCATGATGTTTTGAATTGAAAAAGCTTCCTGGATGGGAAGCGAAACGT
Organism: Cyprinodon variegatus; assembly: GCF_000732505.1. NCBI lineage: Eukaryota > Metazoa > Chordata > Actinopteri > Cyprinodontiformes > Cyprinodontidae > Cyprinodon > Cyprinodon variegatus. The sequence continues at coordinate 890,642 of NW_015150678.1, read as the reverse complement.
CTTCAAACTTGAAAACAAAATCCAGTGGATTGTTATGAACTTTCTTTTTCTTTATTTTTGGAATGACTATGAGCTGGATGACTGAGAATCTTCAACAAACATGATGGTTTAAAGTTATTTAACTTTAATTACCCACTAAAAGGTAGAAAGTATTTAAAAATGATTTACATGATGTTTCATCTTACAATGTTTCCATTTTTAAAGGAAGTCTTTTTATGCAATCTTCTGTGGTCGGTGTTTGTTGTTCAGACTACATGCCATCTTTGACAAAAATATGACATGAATGAGGAAGTCTTCCTCTGCAGCAGTAAGAGCTGATGGTTCAACGCTCTCTGCTGTCTCTCTGCTGTCCCTGCAGATCTTCGGCGGTCTGGTTTGGATCCTGGTGGCCTGCACCTACGTGGTGCCGCACAACCCTCAGGGCTGGGTCATGTTTGTCTCTCTCTTCTGCTTCATCATGACCTTCGTCTGGTTGGTGGTGTTCGCCTGCGGGAGTCACCGCAACTCCAGCGGCTGGGCGGCTGCAGTAAGTTCTGACTCAAAGAGAAGTGTTAACACATCAAAAACTACAGACAGATTCTACATGGCGTTGTTGTAGATGCCATTTGCTTTTAAGATAAAAATAAAAATGCTAATATGAACTCTTAAGCATCTCAATGACTTTTTTTTGTACTGTAATGGCCGCCTCATTTGTCAGATCTAAATACAATAGAAAGGATTTAGGCTGTTGTTGAATGAGAAATAATATCTGTTAGAGAATGTTTCACCGTTTGGATCTATGGAGTGAGCAGATGAGTCAGTTTTAATGACAGGAGCAGGTCCAACCTGTTTATACAACAGCTTTTTCATTTTTCCCTTTATACCATTGTTTTTTTTGTTGTTGCATTTTTTCATGTTCTATCCGGTTCAACAGCCAGAGAAAAAAAAAAAAACACAAATGTTCCAAACAATAGATCAACGTTTGTGAATGTTTGATTTTCTGCAGCATTTATCAGTTATTGACATCTATCTGTCTTCTATCTTCCTCCATCAGGACTTCATCTATCATGGCATTGCCGCCTTCTTCTACCTCAGTGCCTCAGTAGCCTTGGCTAAAGTGACCATGGACATGAAAACAGACCCACCCAGTCTAAACTACAAGCTGGATATCTCTGCAGTTGTAAGTATGGTTGCTTTATGGGGGACAGTGTGGTATAGATGATTAATGTGACGTCTATAAAGTTGCATAAATGGAGTTAAGATGGTACGATGGAGTATTAGGGCAAGGTTAGAGATTTTTCATTTTATTTTGACGATAAAGTCGTAATATTATGGGAATAAAGTCATCATACAGCAACCCATTTCAGAAAGAAAGCTTGGAGCTCCGACCAGGAGATGACGACCGACCAGCTCCACTAAGAAGCAACAACTTTGACATCCTGCCCAGTTTGATGCTGTTTCTAAAAAAATGTCCTTATTCGTCAAACCGATGCTAAAGTATAACTTCACATGATGCTCCACATTCCTCATTTTAGGGAAGACAGTGTTTCTTGTAAAAGTTGTCATAAAATAAAACTTTATTCTTATAATATAAGGATTTTATTCTTGTAATGTAACATCTTTATTCTCCTAATTTTACGATTTTATTCTCATAATATTTCGAGTTTATTCCCATAATGTTACGACTTTATTCTCGTAATTTTACGATTTTTTTTCTCATAATATTACGAGTTAATTCTTGTAATGTTACAATTTTAATCTCCTAATTTTATGATTTTATTCTCATAATATTACAACTTTATTCTCTTAAAGTTATGACTTTATTCTCATAATATTACA
>NW_015150678.1:885105-887527 GCF_000732505.1 Cyprinodon variegatus | reverse complement strand
CTAATTTTACGATTTTATTCGCATAATGTTTTGACTTCATTCTGGTAAAGTTAGGTCTTTATTCTCCTAATTTCATGATTTTATTCTCATAATGTTATGACTTTCTTCTCCTAATTTTACGATTTTATTCGCATAATGTTTTGACTTCATTCTGGTAAAGTTAGGTCTTTATTCTCCTAATTTCATGATTTTATTCTCATAATGTTATGACTTTCTTCTCCTAATTTTACGATTTTATTCGCATAATGTTTTGACTTCATTCTGGTAAAGTTAGGTCTTTATTCTCCTAATTTCATGATTTTATTCTCATTATATTATGACTTTATTCTCATAATTTTATGACATTATTCTCATCATATTAAGACTTTATTCTCGAAAATCCTAAAACCGGCTCACAAGTTATATGAAATGATTCCTGTCAGAAAACATTTTAAAATGTTCCGTATCTTTTACATTTTCTTTTTATAATGTGTTGAGCAGATCCCTTTCCAAATCCTCGGATTCAAAGTTTCAGCGTTAGCATGACAACAGAAGCAAGAAGAGCTAGCTTAATGTCAACTTAAAGGATTAGTTTAGCTTTTTTAAGTTTCTGTAAAGTTTTATTGATAAGATTAGTAGATAAATAACAATTACAAGCTCAGTGTAAAGTTAATACATCCCAGACAAGCATGTGAGATTTAGGTTTTATCTTTTCTAGTTTGTTAAAGTGGCGCACATCTTGTTAGCTTAGCTGTTCACCACTTCAACGACATTTAGCTTAAGGCGGTTCATCCTCTTCTTACTATACAGTTATAAACATAAAAATCTGACTCTTTTGCTTCACAATCTGAAATAATCTTTTCAAATACATACAATAAAGAACCAGCAAACAAATGACAACAGTCTGAACAAATGTTTTCTTTTTTTTTCAGGTTTTCTCATATACAGCAACTCTCCTTTACTTCGTCCACACGATATTGTCTGCCATTCGATGGAAATCTTTCTAGAACCTGAAAGCCTCATGAGATCCGCAAGAACAAAACAGACATTTTATTGCAGTACGTAAAGCTGTGGCCTGCTGACAGGATGGAGGTCATAGAGATCTCCTTCCTACTGGGTTTTAGTTTCTGAGAAAGCTTTGAATCAACATCCGGTTTATCATAAAATGTCAGCTTTGAGAAACCGGAGAGCAATGTGGCCCCATAGATGACCCTAATGGTTCATCAGCAGATCGACAGAACTTTTAAACAAGTGACAAACCCTGGCAGCATTATTGTAACCCATGTTTTTAAATTTTCCTGCTATTAAAATCTTTTTTTTTTTTTACTATACTAAGAAAAGATAATCACCTTGTTTAATAAATCTGAGCTCCTAAGTTGGTTAAATCTAGAGCCTAATATTTACCAGTTACTGCTGTTTATTACCTCCTATTATGACAACTTTTTAAAGTCTATATGAATTTAAACATATCACTTTGACGACTGTCCACAACAAAGGTTTTTTTTTTTATGTATTTTTATATTTTTTCTGTCATAATAGTTTTAAATATAGCATTAAATCTGATGTAAAATTCGGTATGCATTAAAAAGTATACAAATGGGGATTTTGAATCAGTTTTTGTAATTTTATTTGTTCTAAATGTTAAAATTGTGAATCTCATTTAAAATAAAAACGCATTGTTTTGATTCAAGACAGCAAAAATGTAATTATCTTTCCAAAGCATGTCAAGAACTCGACTTCATTCTTCTTGTTCCTCATATCAGTTTATCTTTAGCCGCTGTTGAAGCTCTGAATAATGTCGCCCTGCTAAAAGGCATTAGCGTGAACGTTTCTTTCTTCATGGTTGATCCCTCTCAGTGTCAGTGAAGGAAACACAAAACAACGGCAGAAGAGACACAAAACCAGACGGGATGCCTTGTTGACATTTAAATATTTCATTAGCTGAGATATCAGGCGAAACCTTGAAGGTGTGGAGAGGTCACGCCCTACTTAACGCACTACAAAAGGTGTTGGTTGCGGTGGGGCACGGTCATCAGGGATTCAATGAGCTGCCTTCAGACGACAGTTTCAGCAGAACAGGAGTATCTGCGACTGAAAATCAAAAACTCACCAGAGGGGGAAGGTTCAAATGTTTGTTTTCTCAATTTATCTGTAAGCTTTGCAGACAAAAGCAGAAACCATGTGAAATTAAAATGGCCAGTGTGGCACAGAAAAACACCAAGAGAAAAAAATCAGACTGGATCCAAAAAATTGTAGAGCTCTGTTTTTTTATATATATATTTGCAAAAAAAGAAAAAAACTTTTTACATTTCAAAGCAGAGAAGCAGGGGTTCCACTTTTTTCAATCACAGCAGAAGCACCTGGAAAAAAGACGCACCTACATTTAAGCAACCCAGCTTTCTAAAGCATCAGCCTGTTAGCCTCGTGAGACCATCCTGATCTC
>NW_015150678.1:878213-883372 GCF_000732505.1 Cyprinodon variegatus | reverse complement strand
ATTTCAATTTTTTGCAGTGTGTCAATTTAATAACAGGAAACGCCAACTTGCCCAAATATATTAAGAAAATTTTTTAAAAAGTGCTTCAATAAGAAATACACGAAGAACACTCTGAGAGTGAAATAAACACATTTTTTTATAAACATTACCTTAGAGGCATTAATGCTGATACTGGCACTTACATCTTTTAGTTTATAAACCTAAATATAATTGTTAACTAGGCTTATTAACTTTTTTACTTTACTTTTTAGCTTTTCAATTAGGTTTTTACCTTTTTTTCTTGACTTACGGTATTATTTTTTTTTCTTCAAATTAATTTCTAGTACGTAATATATCATTAAAGGGCTCATCTAATTGGTTAAATGCCAAATTAAGGTGTACAGCCATGTAGCAGCATCTTTGCTGAATGGCTGATATAGATCTTATGCTTTTAGATGTCACTGAGGCACTGGGGGGACTCCATTTGTAAGGGGTATGCAAGTGAACAAAAACGCCCTATAAAGGGCTAACATGTCTTAATGCTTTTTCTTTAATTCTATCATGTGTTTAAGCAGTAATGTTTGTATAATTCAACCTGACTTTTAAAGCCTTTAAGCAGATATTTCAGGCCCAAACTCAAGCATCATCTCCGGATAATGTTAATTAATCAAAGCTGTGATTAATCAACAAGTAAAGTTCAAATATTCCAGATCTACACGTTTTCCATGTTTCATCAACCATGACAATAATCTACCAAACCCAATCCTTGAACTTTAACCAACTGCTCCCTGAACAGTGAATATACTTCAGTTTCCCCTGAAAGGAAGATGACTCGTCCCAAATTGTCCTTTTGTGAACAAACCCGCACCCTCGTAGAGCAAGTAATACAAGTATGATCACACACACACACACACACACTCACTCAGTGCCGGTGAAGAGCTGATGGGTCCGTATAGCAGGTCAGTGAACTGTGACTGTGATGTATTATGGATGAGAGGAGACAGGGGGTGATAATAGAGGAGCATCTCCATGAAACTGAAGAAGACGAGGCTGCAGAGCGTCTAAACTCGGTCATTACTCACCCTGATCACACACAACAAACAGCTGATCAGCCTTTTTGGATGAGAATCCTTTATTAACTAGATTTCCCTTCATTTGGCACCATTTTTGTGACATATTAAGGTTAAGCTATAGGTTTACCAGGGTTGGGTGTTTCTCTTTTTTTTTTAAAGGAGGCAGAACTGCACATGAGATTAAAGAGTTTATTTTATGAAAGGATGTAGATCAACTTTTTCAGAAACGATTCATTAAATATTTTAAAATATTTTTGCTCCTACATATAGTTTTTGTCTGGTGATAGATATTAAAAAGGTCCAGATAAACAACATGAGTCAAAGTTGTAAATGTATATTTGTTTGCATTTAATCTCAGAGGTTTTAGGTTAGGTTATAGGATATAAGAAACCAAATTAGCCAAATTAATAAAAAGGCATCTTACGACTTCTGATTATTCTGAACGACTTAATAAAAACCTATGAGAGCTTAATAAATCTGTCACAGACTGATTGGTCTAATACATTTTGTAACCAAAAAAAAAATACTTTAATGTTTTGACCTGGTGTTAAATTTAAATGCTAAAATAAAATAGCAATGCTTTCTCATTAATACTAGTTCAGAAAAAAAACATAAATAGTTAAAGTTTCCTCATTATTCAGGTTTACATTTTTCACATGGTAACAATCTCAGGTAGTGTACAAAGGTGCATAAGTGCTGCCACCTGCTGGTCCAACTGGTGTACTGAGGAGGTGTTCAGTTTGTTACAGACTGAAACTTAGTTTGATTTCATGCTAACATATTTTATTGCATACCATTTTCTCGGTTTAAGTCGTTTATTTCCTGTTGTGTAAAAAGAAATTCAGTCGTAGAAACTTTGCTAAAGCTGACATGTTAAAAAAATAAAATAACTCCCAAGTGGTGATAAATTATGAAAATGTTGCTTTAGAAATAGATTTCAGCACATTTAAAGGTTGCATATCATAGCATATCTTCCTTTTCAGCAGCTGAGGACGGTATAAAATCTATTTAAGATGGACGAAACTATGTCTGAGAATAAAGATGGGTATCAGTCCTGAATAGCATTGGCAAGAAAAGCCAAAGTATAAATCCATCCAACTTCCATCATGTTGTTCCTTCTGGGGTTGCGAGGGGTACTGGTGCCTATCTCCATCTGTCTACGGGCGAGAGGCGGGGTCCACCCTGGACAGGTCTCCAGTCCATTGCAGGGCAACACAGAGACAAACAGGACAACAACCATTCACACACTCACACCTAAGAAGAATTTAGAGAAGCCAATTAACCTAACAGTCATGTTTTTGGACTGTGGGAGGAAGCCGGAGTACCCGGAGAGAACCCAGTCATGCACTGGGAGAACATGCAAACTCCATGCAGAAAGACCCGGGACCGGGAATCAAACCCGGACCCTTTTTGCTGCAAGGCAGCAGTGCTATCCACTGATTACACACTCAAAGATTATATAAGCATTTTGTATAAAATAAGTGCATGTTTTAAATGTGAAGGTTTTTTGGTAGTACGTTTGAAATGTTATTCCAAGAAATCAATTCAGATTTTGCGAGGTCATTGACAGTGTGCTAAAATTAATTCTCCTTAGATGTTGAGAAAAGCAAAACAAAAGAAAGACAGAACTTTACTGTTAACCACTGAACAATGAACCATAATGAATTAACCAACATAATTTAGTGATGTCATCTGGTGATGATCTCAACAAGTCAATAAAACCATTAAAAACATGTTTTGGAGAGAAGCGTGCAGAACTGTCAAATCTGACAGTTTCCAGCACAAGATAAAACCCACCCACCAATTACAATTTAAAGGCAGATATTGGCTGAACAGGATGGCGGCAGGCTGGGGGTCAATTAACAAAGTACAAATACTACTTCTGACTTCTACTCATTACATTTTCACACAAGTATCTGTACTTTCTATTCCTTACATTTCTAAAGCAAACGTTATTCGTTACTCTTGGCTTCGGTTTAATGTTTATAAATATTTATTTCCCGTCATGTGCTCCATCCAATGCAGATCATTGGCTCTGCCCACATCTAGTGAAAACTAGTGTGATTGGATGAGTCATATAACGCAAACACTCATTGGTTAGCTAAAGGAAACCATCAGAAGCTAGCAGGTGTTCTTCAAACTGCTAACGTGAATTGTCTATGCCATGCTACAATGTGGGATTCAGAAAAAGATGTTGAAATGTCTGAAAGGTCGGACACAGGCGAGAGCGTATCGGGAGACGGAGACCAACAAGACATCCCTCATCCTTGGCCCTATCTCTAACAATTTTTCGAAATATTCGAAAAATTGAGCTTTTAATTCATATAGTTGCATGTGGCTGTTTTTTTGTTTTTTTTTAAGAGGTCAAGTTGATACTTCAACTTTTACCAGAGTGTTTTTAAACTGCAGTATCTATACTTCTACTTAAGTGACAAATGTGTTTAGTTTTGACACCACTGCAGATAATGGCTGAACATGCTGGTGATAGGCTGGAGGCAGGCTTGAGATGCCAGATTATGGATTAACAGTCGGGTTGAAGGCTTGGAAAGTGGCTTCAAAGTTAGCTAAATGCTGAACAGGCTGGTGGGTTTTTAGGATCGTACTTTTACAAATATAGAAGTTCATTCGCGTTTGATTCATTCTCCAACAGCATTCTGTCTTTAGTATGACGGATTATCTGTATAAAGTCAGAAATATGTTGCTCTAAATGCATTTTTGCAGCCAAACACATTGTACCACTGTGCATCATTTATATATGTTTAATAATTCTTCATAAAATGGTATAAAAAAACAGAGGGATTATAAATAGAAAGACGCAGAATTCTATACCTTTATTTAAAAAAAAATGACCAAAGCATCATATATATTCAGTAAAAATATGCACAAAGAAAAGTAGCTTTCTCCTGATTCTCTTACAAAACAATATTAGGATTAACTTTTTATAATAATAATATAAAAAAATTGAGTTTGCATTTTTAAATGAACTCCTGAAAACTGGACTTCATTAGCCGTGGACTGAGGTAGTAATCCCAAAAGGGTTTTTATATTAACTGTCAAGTTTCAAACGAGACAAATGGTTGGAATTAGACACAGATAGAATAATAAAAAATTATTAAAACTTCATTGATTTAGAGAAAATACAAGTTTCATTGCTTAAATCATCTACCAATAAAAGTATGATTAAAGTGAGCAGTAAAGTGTTAATTTGACTGGACTGACCAAAAAAAAAAAAAAAAAACTATAACCATTTTATAAACATAGGCAATAAAAAAATGTTTTAAATAAATATAAACATTTTGTGGTGTTTTCAAGTGGCATATAGAAACCCAAAAGGGAATAATTTAGTTTTAAGCCAGTTTTGTGATGGTTAGGCTTCCTTTGATCCATAAAGTGTCGATGTCACTGAGGGGCAGCACTCTGTGGGCGAAGTCAAACAGCTTCTGTCCGTCTACAAACACTCGAAGTCTGCTCTGTTCGCAGTGGAACTCCATCTGGGGGACAGAAAACAATTCAGTTCCAGTTCACGAATCCATAACTGCATCCAGGCACTGCAGCCAAATTTTTCCTCAGAGGTTCTGGTACCTTAAAGGGCTGATCCTTGATGAAGGGAAAAAACGGGACCGCTCTCTCCACCTCGCCCCAGGAACCCGACATGCAGGCTCTTCGCAGGACTTGTCGGTCCTTAAAGCGAACACAGAGCTCCAGGGCTACATTAGGGGGAGGCTCCTTGGATGTCCCTCGGCCACACGTCAAAGCAACGTAGAATCTAGCAGAAAGGAGAAAGATGGCAGCCAGATAACACGTATTATTACAGTATAAACACTTCCTGTTTTTCATTTGAGAAGCACAGAAGTTAAAAGTTTATGACCCTCGACACCTTTTTTAAAAGCTTTTACTGAAACCAGACATTTTCCTTATCTTAAACGTTCATGCTATGTCTAAGAGATTGCGTAATCGAAACTAACGCCTGCTGTTGTAATGTGTTGACTGTTCAATAAATAAAGCCTGCAAGCGTAGAGCAAGACGAAGATGCACAGAGGAATCCTAAAGCTCTGTATATCTTCCCTTTGCAAAGCACGGTCAGGAAAAATCTTACACTGTCTTTGT
>NW_015150678.1:874565-875929 GCF_000732505.1 Cyprinodon variegatus | reverse complement strand
CTACAAGCATGCTTAGCGTGAGGGATTGCCTTCGAGTCAATGAGTCGATGCAATCAACTGGTTTTCCTTAGATAGAAAACTGTATCAATTTGACTGTATGATCTGGTTGAACTGTAAAGTGCCTTGAGATGACATGATGTGAATTGGCGCTATAGAAATAAACTGAACTGAATTTTTGGAAGTTTAATTTAAATTGGCCGGCATCATGATCTCTGACAAAACAATAACATCAGAACCGCGAATCAGCACATGTCCGATTGTTAGATTTTAAAAACAATCGATTTGGTCCAAAAAATCTGATACTAAAATATTATTCAGCTATAACCTTTATTGCTTCTACAGGAGGTAAGATGATAGGGTTATAAACAGATGGTTTGGACAGTTTTTTTTTTTTAGCCTTTTTAAGTGTGTTTCAAAACAATGCCAAGAAGAAAAGACATCAGCAACGAGCTAATAAAAACAACTTATGCTCCCAAAGTGTAACTTCCTGTAGGGCGATGGAACCTAAACTGAATTGTTATGAAAGAAAAACACAATTTTTATCTCAAATGTCTACAAAAATGATTGTCCGTTAATCTGTTTCTAAAGTATTTGTAAGTATTTTTTAATAAAATCTAAATGTTTTTATTCTTAAAATTTGATTTACTTGCTTAGATATGCACACAAAAAAGATGCCTTAATCATTTTTACCAGTTTTTTCTCAGCTTCTCCATCCAGGCATCGAGGACCTGACTTGTTCTGATCCGTCTCATGTCTCTGTGGTAAACTCCATCTCTGACAGGAAGGAAATACGTATGTTAGAACTCTGGTTTATTGACTTTAAGTGTTGCATTCAGGGACAAATATGTGTGAGGGAAAGAATGTAAATGTTTTCAGTCTCTGTTTTTTTTGCTGGTAGGGTACTAAGTTCACAGAGTGACGTAACACCTCCTGTCCTGTGACAACCATGTGCCTAAATTCGAGCCTCAGTGAAACAGGAAGTTGGATTATATTGGCTCAGAATTCAAAATAAAAGCTTTTGTGCCAACCTTTTCAGGGAGTTATTTGAAAGTAAAAAGATGTATCTTTTCGAGCAGATGCTAATGTGGCAGATGCAGACATCAGAGTTTAAGACATACGAGCATTACGAGCAAATTAACTGTTACAGGCAGTTTCTGGAGCATCAGACACTCATTCTAGGGCCCCAAGTTCGCTACATAAAATACATAAAAACTCTTATTTTGTATTTATATTTGTGCACATTAGTTATGTTTTTGATAAAATTCCTTTGGCTAAAATGCCATCAGAATGTTTATAATATTAAGTGTATCTCAGCCCCCCCTTCAGTGTCCACCATATTGGATCAGTCCATTTGCTGCACATGT
>NW_015150678.1:871223-872615 GCF_000732505.1 Cyprinodon variegatus | reverse complement strand
AGAATGGGTCTGTTTTATGTGTTGTCTTCTCCATTCAGAGGGCCCCCTGCCTGTCTTTGCCTAGGGCCCCAAATTTCCTAAATCCGCCCCTGACCCTCAGGCCTCAATAAAACAAAACAAAAAAAAAATCAATCAAGTTTTAGCAGTTTCCTCGGTCATCACAAAAAACCTTTAACCAAAAGTAATTTTCAATTTTATTGGTTTAAACAAAGCTCTTCTGACCCACACGAGATAGCAGTACTTTTATTTTGGTAGCTTTCAAAGGATCCTTTGTGTTTTCTAGATAACTTTAAACAAGCTGAGCCTAAAACAGGTTCACACCCCCTTTTTTTAAAAGCTAAAAAACTAGAAAGCTAAAGTCCTGGCTGTCCTCAGGGAACTCTATTTACATTTCTAACACTGATTACAGGACAGTTCCTGAGCCTGTGTGTGTTCTGGTTAGCTGTTAACTGCTTCTTGTTTGCCAGGTGTGTAAACTTACCTTCCTGCCCTGCGTTGTCAGCCTGTGTGATTCAGCCATTTTTTTTTTTTATCTGCAGGAAGCAAACAGGAGAGCAATAAGCTGCAGATCCAGTTAGTCTGCCTGTGACGTCTCGTCTTTTTACCAAATCAACGCTGACGGAAAGCTTCAACCTGCCTGATTACCCTGCAGCACACACACACACACACACACACACACACAGTGCAGCTCTGATAATCAGCTGCCCCCACATGCCTTTCTCTGCCAGGTCAATAACAAACACACTCATTGTGAGCTTCTACCTCCTCCTCAGGCTCTCATAGTGGAACACAATTGAACCTTTTATACTTTACTAATAAATAAAACTGCTCTCTGCTTGATGTTGTTTTGTATAAAAGCTACAGATGAACCACAAACAAGTTAGACACGTTTATGATTCTGCTGGACATGAAGGTTGTTCTTATTTTTGGCTTTAAATGCTTATTTAGAGTTCATTTTTTGTAAGAGCTAAATGCTTAAACAACTGAAGAGATTTTTAAAAACAAGAATCAAATGCACAAGTTTAGATTTTTTTTTTTGCTGTAATTCTGGTGTTTTTTTCTTTGATTTCTTCTTGGCTGAGAGTTTGCATGTTCTCCCTGAGCATGCGTGGGTTCTCTCTGGGTACTCCGGCTTCCTCCCACAGTCCAAAAACATTAATGTTAGGTTAACTGACTTGTCTAAATTCTCCTTAGATGTGAGTGTGTGCGTGAATGGTTGTCATGTTTGTCTCTGCGTTGCCCTGCGATGGACTGGCAACCTGTCCAGGGTGTACCCTGCCTCTCAGGTTGCCTTGTCTGGTAACCTGACTCCGCCAGATGGATTTGCTCCGCATATCCATCTGGAAACCTTCCGTTGAAGTCATTTTGGGAAGGGGCGAAAATACTGGTTAG
>NW_015150678.1:866188-867403 GCF_000732505.1 Cyprinodon variegatus | reverse complement strand
TCCTCAATCCAAGAATAAATGCATTTATTTTAAGAAAGTGACTTATCTAGATTTCGATTTTTTCCAGTGCACCATAGACTTTAATTAGCCTTATTCTTGGTTTTACTCAAGGAGTTCAATTTATAACTTCTATAGCATCTCACAGGAATGTCTGTTTGCATCAAAAGCAACATAAATTAGGCAAAAATTAAGCCGTAAACGTCAGAGGAAACAGTGCAGCAAGTTGGATCTGCAGACTAATACCGTAGATAAATGTGATCTACATCCCAGACGTACTTACCAAGTGGTCAGAAGAGAAGAAAAAGGCATAAAGAAACAAAATATTCTATTTGTGGTCAAAAGGCTTCATTCTTATTGTGTCTTAGTGAAAGTCAGAAGCGCTCATTGAAATCTTTTCATTTTCCATACAGAGCAAAAGAATGGGAGGAAGTCAGGGGTCCTTTGGTCAAAGGAAAGGGCCGAACTTCTGTTAGAGGAAGCAGCCCTGGTTTTACTGCACAGCCGTCATCGAACGCAGTGGGGTGTTCAAATGCAGCAGCGACAACTGTGACTTTAAATTCTGTACAAGGTGACCCTTATCAGCCTAGGGTGCTGAAAACAGAAAATTATATACATGTATATACAGTATTAGAAAAATGTCGGTACACTTTGTTGTGACCACAAACAGCCGATGGGGGAAATTTTTAAAAATTTTTTTTATCTAAATGTAAAGTCTTTTATTTTTTTGCCTGTTCAGCATAATTACTGCTCTATGTGAGTTGCTCTTTCATTCAATGTCATGAACTACAGTCTCTTTACTCTAGTTAATTAATTACTAAATATTAATTATATTAATTACTAAATTAGTTTTGGATCATTTCAGTAATTGTTTCAGCCCTACTTCATGTTTCAAGTAAATTAATTAACGTCCTCATATCATCTTGTTTTAACTTTTTTTTCCTTACAGAGCAAAACAGCAACAAAATTGTGAAGTAATTTATATGAAATAAAATTTTACTTAAAAACTGGTCTGTTTAGGGTTGTCGGGTTCATAAAATGTAGGTTCTTGCAAAAGAAGAACTGAAAAACACAATTATGGATACAATTCCTGCAGGAAGGAGAGACAGTTGAACCCCAGACTCAAACACCCTGTCTCCCACTGGACCTCCTCTGCAGAGCATTTTATTAACAGAACATGACGCATGGTTACAAACAGAGTATTGTTCTGACAGAACA
>NW_015150678.1:863353-864623 GCF_000732505.1 Cyprinodon variegatus | reverse complement strand
CAAGTTTTATCGGAATTACAGAGTATTTCTTCACTGAAAGAAGAGCAAAACACTGCTCTGGAGGCTTTTCTCAGAGGAAAAGATGTTTTTGCTCTTCTCCCGACTGGTTTCAGCAAGTTTGATCTATCGATTGGCTCCTCTTCGTCGTTGCTCTGTTAGTACGTCATATGCTTCATTGATCTGATTGGTTTATTTGGCCCGTCTATCACCAACATAGGCCAATCAGCTAACCGGTATTTTCGCCCCTTCCTAAAATTACTTCAACTGAAGGTTTCCAGATGGATATGCGGAGCAAATCCATCTGGCGGAGTCAGGTTACAATTTTCTTCCCTTTAAAAAGAATTCTTCTTTGTGAAATGATCTCCAGAAAGTGGGTTTTACAAAATGTTTTTAATAAATATATATAGCAAAAAATATTTTTACAGTACAAAAAAAAAGTACATACAAACACAAAAAACAAATAGAAAATCTACTAAAGCAATTCCCCTAAAAAAACAATTCCCTTCACATAAAATAGAAATCAATTCCCTTCGCATGATACAAAAATCCCTTTAAAAACAGCAATAAAAAATAATTCAGTGTATTAAATGATAAATATTAATAAAAAACCAATAAAAAACCAACAGATTAATAAAGACAGATGGTTTTAGACCCTGGAGCACCTTTGTTATACAGTCAGGTGATGATCACTTTTAGCTGCATCCATGAATATGAACTTCCTCGATTAAAGAAAACAAGCTTTAAACTGTACAGCATTTCAGTAAACAAAACTATCATGTTAAAAGATGCATAGTCACATTATTTTTATGATAAAAAAAACAATTATTTCTAAAAGATTAGCGCACCCTGGTGGCATATACTTATGTTTGTGTTTAACACTTTGAATTCAATTTTTTTGCTTAGTTTTTTAATAAATAAAAGGCCTTTGTGTATATTTTCAATAACAAAGGAAGTATGATACTGTTCATGTGTGCAGGATTTAAGCGAGGAAGTATCTAACTGCTGCTGAGCAAAGTAGCTCCTTCCAGTGAGGTGTGGAAATAACAAACTCAAGTGTAAACAAAACATAATACCTGATTCCAAGAGGTAAAAACTGGAACAATACATTCTGATCACTGTGTTAATTAAAGCAGGAGCTAATGCTGTTGAGGCGTTCAGATGTGGCTGCAGAGACGGTGGAAACGAGAGTAAAAACCCTCATCAATACTGGCACTAGTGATAGCGATGCTAATCTTAAGCCGGGCGTACACTGTGCGATATATTTTCAATC
>NW_015150678.1:847088-861685 GCF_000732505.1 Cyprinodon variegatus | reverse complement strand
CTGACACAGGAAACACGAGCGGAAACTCGGCCTGATCGAAAAAATTCTCGCCAGACTGGAGAATAGGCCCTAAAAGGGCAAAAAAAATAAAAATAAATCGTACAGTGTATGCCCGGCTTTAGTCTCTACACCAACTTTAGTTCTGATGTACTGCCAGCAGATGGCGTCACGTTTGTTCAAGCCTGCTCATCCCACATTGCAGGAACTAGATTTCCGTTCAAACGGGACTGAACACCATCAGGATGGACGATTGGTGAACAAAAACCATTTGATCATCATCAAATGGTTTTTCGTCGTTTTTGTAAAGGCATATAATGTGACTATGCACCTTTAAAATCTGACAGGACAATTAAGACATTAATATGCAAACAGGAGAAATACAAGCAGAGAGCAATTTAAGTGCTTTTCTTGGATGTCCAAGTTCCCTCAGTCTAAACTAGTCCTCCTAGCAGAAATGAAAAAGATGCTCCCACAGCCAGTCCCAGAAACAGGAAGAAGCTCATCAGAGTGCCGGCCGTCTCGCAGTCTCTGCTCCTCACCAACCTACCAACAGAAGAAGAGTCTGATCAGCAAAGCCAACATGAAGCTGACTGACTTTGACAGCTTGTTTGCTCCAATATTGATCATTTTCATGTTGTACAGCAGGTGGCGCCAGTGGATCAAAAATATCACACAACAGATTGGAAAAGTTCCACCAAATTATGCTTATTTTAAACACTTTGGGAAAATCTATTTGAATGGATACTGAAATTTGGGAAGCTTTAAACAACATTTGGGAGATTTTAAGAAAAGTTTTTATAGGATTTTTTTATTTATTTATTTATTTTGCAGCCTTTCACTGTTATCTTTTAGTGCAGCTGGGTTCTCATAGTGAGCTCTTTATTATCTGTCTAATAGTTTTAGGTTTCCAACATCAGGTTTTAGAAAAGTTTAGGTTGTTCTGGTCACATCAGCACTAAACAAGTAATTTTACAAATTATCTATGAATACATCCCTTAGTCAATAGCATGTAAAGCCCTTTTAGACTGATAAATATCTTATCAGCTCTGTAGAGCATATGGAAACCAAAAACTAGTTTCTATTTTATTCACTGGGAGCCTCTATAAGTGCATCCTGTGGTTAACTAGGGATGAAACAAAGGATTATTTTTGCCAATTGATTTATCTGCTGGAGATTTTATTTAATAACTGATTAACAATTGAACAGCCAAAGGTGCCTAAATGATGTTCATACAGAATTTAAATTAGGTGACGTTAAAAATATGTAACCTGAGGAGTTCTGAATAAAGCTTAGATTAAAAGACAATTTTTTATCTAAATGCGAAGTCGGTTATTTTTTTGCACGTTCAGCCTAATTACTGCTCTATGTGAGTTGATCTTTCATTCAATGTCTTGAACTACAGTCTCTTTACTCTAGTTAATTAATTACTAATTATTAATTATATTAATTACTGAATTAGTTTTGGATCATTTCAGTAATTGTTTCCGCCCTACTTTGTGTTTCCAGTAGATTAATTAATGTCCTCATGTCATCTTGTTTTAACTTTTTTTCCTTACAGAGCAAAAAAGCAACAAAATTGTGAAATATTTCATATGAAATTAAATTTCACATAAAAACTGGTCTGTTTAGGGTGGCAAGACATTCTTTAGGTGTTATAACTAGGGTTAGGGAAGAAAAAAATCGATTTGAGCTGAAATCACGTTTCTAACATTTAAAGATTCAGAATCGATTCTCATTTTTTTTTTTTTTTTATGATTTTTTTTGTGTGTGCAGATGTGCCTTATCAGGCACCGTAGTGTTTGGCGAAACCAATGAGCAGCGTGAGCTATGCACATGCAAGCGTTAGCCTAGCAGGCTACAGAGTGGTGGGTAGTGTTGTGTGAGCTACTGTGTTTGTTGCCGCTAAAGTACGGAGGACGAAGAAAAAGAAAAATTCAACCGCCTCTGCGGTCTTTAAAAGCAACCATTTGGAAACACTTTGGATTTTACCTTCAACCCGGCCCGGGTAAGAAAGGGCTTGACATGACTGATGCGATTTGCAGAGATTGCAACGGTAAAGTGAAGTATTTGGGGAGTCCTTCAAATCCCCGTTCTCAGAGTTGTTGGTAGAATTTACCTTACGGTGTTTACATTATTGCAATAGGTAAATAAAACATTTACAATTATAATTTCTTTATAAATGTACTCTTCTTTCATGCCAGCAGACTGGAATAGATCCTGAGAATCGTTTTGAATCGTAAATTAATCGTTTCTGAATCGAATCGTTTGGATTTAAAAGAATCGGGGGAAAAAATCGAATCGTGGGAATCCCAAAGATGCACGGCCCTAGTTCTAAACTTTTTTAAAAACATTACTAATTTATTTTAAACTTATCAGAAAATCAAAAACTATTCTCAGTGTTGTTAAAATACATACAGATTACTATAGCTATATGAATGTTAACGCTATTCTTTTGATTTTGATACACAGACACGCAAACTTTTTGCACTAAAACCTCCTTAATCCAGCAAAGTGTTTATTGCACAAAAATGTGCATTCAAGGATCATTTATAGAGTAACAGAAGGACATAAGGCCGAAATTACCTGCTTAAATAGTCAGCTAGCCTATATTCTGCTCCTTTACAGACAGTTTTAAAACAGAACCTTTAGTCTTCCTGTCACAACTGCCTTAAAAGATTTTTTATTTTGAGAGCATGAATATTTCTGTAAATCTGTCCTTCTTGTTATCACCTTTTAAAACCTTGTACACCTCAATAATAGTAAGTAGCCTGTTCCTAAATCCCAAAGCTTCATTTATCTGCTTTTTCATACATATTTTTGTTCAGTGCTGCTATTTCTAAAGCTCTCAGAGAGACGGAGAGAAAAAGGGAGGCTCTTATGATGCGTAGTACTCACTGTGGAGCATAGGACATGCAGAGGCTCGCCAGGTAGCCATTGGAGAAGGAGAAGAGCGCCATGATGACAACAAAGTAACAGTCGTGCTTGAGGAAGGTGAGCTTTGAGGTTTGGATGTTGCACATCAAAAGTAGTGGGACGAAGATCAGGCGGGACAGAACGGCGACAGGAAACAGACGGCTCTCTTTGGACGGCTGCAAAAGCATCGGTGGATTCAGTCAGAAATCAGGTCGACGCTTTAATAAACTTTCTAGCTTGCATCAAGAAACTATACAATATAAATATCTGGCAGCATGTAAACAGGGAGTCTACATACTGGGAGTCACGTACAAATCTTGGCAAAAACAGGGTTCTTACTGGCTGACTCGCACGTAATCAGGTCATAAGCTAAGAGATTTCCAGGAAGAGCGTCCAGTCGTGCACGTGCATCCACACAGTGCGATGTGGAAACTATAAATGCTGCCTAGAATGGACTGAAGGTGGGGGATAACGGAATTGTGACGATGCATTGCTGAATGTATGAAGTGTTTAAGACAGCTGTATGAATTTGGTTTAGTAATTAAATGTTTCCCCCCTCCGGATGATAAAATGGTGTGAATCGTGGCCTTTTTTCTGTCATAAGGGAATTCTACCAATGAGCTTCCATAAAACCTTTTTTTTTTTCCCAAACCGTTTTCTTAAATTAAAAATTTTATGTAAAAATTTTCCCTCAAAGGATCCTCTCAAACACTTCACTGTTTTCGTCAGCAGTCGACATATGCTGCAGCCTCAGCTGTTGGATAGAAAGGAGGAATATCCTAGAAGCAAGTCTGAAACTCACCCACTGAACGAGCGACGGTGCGCTGCGACCGGCTAAATCCATCAAGTTGAAGACGATAAAACAGCACACACATGTAAACACTTTGTCTGAAAGACACCCAAAAAAAAAAGACAAAAAAATCACAACATGGTCTCATGGAACCATCTAGGTTTGGTTTGTCTCCTCTGGGCTTCTGTAGAAACGCATCCAAGAAAGAAATCAGCCAGTGTTAGATTTTAGGACAATAAATACACAGAAAAATATTTTTTAAACTGATTTAGCACAGTAGTTTGCCAACATGTTATACAGTCATATTCAGTAACTCAGGCACAAATTAAAAGCACCTTTTCCAAAAAACAATCATACATTATATGAAAACCTTTTTTTTAATAATATTCTTATTAAATGGGTATATATTTACCGCTCCAGAGTACATTTTAAATAAGGTTGATGTGTTGCATCCCTGAAGCAAAAGAAAGAAAATATTCTGCTCTGCGTGGTTAAATAAAATATACTGGAAATTAATGTTTCCTTGTTTATTTCTCAGAAGTTCACATTTCCCAGTTAAAAACCTCTAAATATAATTTATTATTAAGTCTAAACCATAAACTCTAAATATAATTTTATATTTTTCAGTCTAAACCTTATCACGACGTCAGCAAACGCCAATTTCACACGTAGTCCTGATTTCCAAAAAACTTATTTCATCTTTGTTTTCGAACATAAAAATTTACTTAAAGTTAAAATGGTCTACGGTTATCATTTTTTTTAAATAGTTTTGTTCAAAAAAAGCCTGTAAACCTTGAATAAAACCAAGAGGCTTTACAGTTTCATTTGATTCAATATAACTGTTGTTGCAGTAATAATATCAATTTACAGAGAAAGACATATTTGAAAGTTTAATATTTAGATCATGCGGTAAATACGACATATTTACATATATTTATTTTACTAAAGTCTCGAAAATATCCCTGAGGTAGATGAAGACCTGAGTTTAATCTGTTTTGGACTCTTACTTTCAGAGATCATTCATAAATTGGAATCCAATATGGCCGCCTTGGCTAAACCTAGCGATAGCTTATAAGAACCGCAGCTTCAGTTTGAAGCTTCTGATAAGCAGCTTTAATTTAAAAAAAGGTTTTTAACTCATGTAATCTCATTTTAGAGACTTTAGCTACAGAGTTAAAGTAGAAAGAGCAGAGAAAAATACATTATTAGCGTCTAATGCTAATCACAGTTAGCCTTGATAGATAGCATGTCAGGTAGCAGCTTTTTGATCTTAGAACTAGACCCAAAATAAGTAAGGTTTAACATTAATTACCTTCTAGGTAACTAACACTTCAATTTTAAAATCAATAAACTTCTTAGAAAGACATTATATATCAGGTAAAGCTTATCCCAACTGTATTTTACTTGATTCATCATCTGTTTAATTGATTTAATATGTTTAATTGTTAAAAAATGACCAAATTATTGTCCTGCTAATAGTCATTTAATAAATTACATATTAAAACTACCCAAAAATCATGTTCATAATCTAAAATGTAAACAATTATTCTGTAATGTATCATAAAAGCTCAAAATTGAAAAATATAAAAACAACTACATGCAAATTCTAAAGTGAATTAACTAGCAACTTAATTCATCAGGGTTTATACGGGAATGATTAAATCTAATTGAATGCTGCTTTTTAACGCTCTTAGAACCAATTTTAATGCCAAAACATTGTGTACAACATGCTATTTTTTCTTTTTTAAACAAAAAATGTTGGCAAAATATTCCCTCCATATGATATATCTGACAAAATAGTTTTTATAAACATTTTTCTATTTTTAAATAGGCATTTTAAATGCCACATTTAATAATCACATTCAATTAGTTTTAATGCCCTTAATTTAAGTAATAATAATTTAACGACTTTTGATAATTTTTAATGACCCGCGGAAACCCTGTTCAGTTAAAAAATGTATTTTTATTATAATATCTTCGCCTAAGGGTGCATGGGACCTGAAATAATAACATCTGTTTCCTTTGTTTGATGAATGTCGTCTCACCCCAGTCTCTGTTCTCCGGGTAGACGGTTTTCACTCGGACGGTGATAACAGGAAACACCGACAGCGTGATGGCGAAGACCAACGTCACGCACAGAGCCATCACCCAGATCTGTCAGACAGGAAACAGCTGCTAAATGAGACGCACCAGGCAACAAAGGACTTTTAAACTCAGAAAAATAGGTTTATCTCGCCATAATCAGAACAGTGAGACGTTTAATCAGGGTCAACTCATCCAAGGTTCAACTGTAAAGCTCTTAGGAGACAAGTTTACCTTTTTAAAGACGGCAAAGACAGAAGAACGTTCACCACTGTCCTCTGGGACTCCTTTAGCTTCAAGGTCTTTAACGTTGCCATTCAAGGCAATTTTGTCTACAGAGGGAAAAAAACAAAATAATTTAAAGATCACTCACATCCTTAATAACAGGAATGTTAAACCAGCTGACACGACTTTAAGTCAGTCCAAGTTAAACCAACCTGTGCTGCTCATGAGCTTATTAGACAGATCCAGTTTATCAGCCTGATTTCTGTTCAGATAATAATTAGCAAATTCCTGCAAGACAAAGACCATAGACACATCATTAATAGAATGCCCTTTAAGTGCAGATAAATGCATCTGTGATAACGTTCTGATCAAGTAAGGTTTCTTTAGATCTGAGGACTCACCAGGTGCGGCAGCAGCAGGTAGCAGAGTAGAGTCCCCAACGTGGCCACACATGGAGTGACAAAGTATCCCAAGGCAGCAGACTGTGTGTCAGTTTTGCCTGCAGAGAAACAAGTGTTTGTTTTTTGTTTTTTTTGTTTTGTGTTGAGTTTTAGTTTTGTCATCTCAGCATAACTAGCTAAAATACTTGTGATTTTACTGGAATTAGGAAATTGATCCATTGTAGGCATCATGACCAGCTGGGGATCCTTACAAATCTCAAACAAACTCGCATTGTTGCATCACTAATGGCAGAAAATAGCTAACAGCTAGCTGCTATTAGTGGTTTTAATAACAATCGTTTTGTGTCGATGCATTGATCCAACAGCCGACGATCTAATGCATCGACATGTCGGCAAGAGTATCGATCATGTTTTTTTTCCTATTTTTATCCATTTGATCCTGGACGCAATTTTGACCCCCGTGCTGCGGTGGCGCTAAACCCATTTTGCCCTCCTATCTTGCTTCTTTTAGCCACTACCCTCTTTCCACTTCCATGAAGATAGAGAAAGTCCCGATCTTTGCAGTGTTTTGGAATGTTACTCATATTCAATAATGGTGTAGCTAAAAAGAAGTATTTCATTATTTTATCATATAATAATTATAACGGTTTATTGAAACTTTGATGTATTTCTGTTCTTACTCATGATGGAGCACAGCATGGCGACAGCAGCGAAGATCCCAGCCAGACCCTGACCGCTCATGAACAGCGTGCTGTAGCGAGGAGGAAACATGCCGACCACGCCAAAGAGGCTGCCCTGCAGCACGGCCCCGAACACTGCACACAGACACATGAGAAACAACAACAAGAGAATGAATCATTGATCGTTAGTGACAACGCCAAACCAAAACACTGCAGAATTGCACCAAATATATTTAATGCTCTAAACTACCATATCATTGCTTTTTTTTTGTTGTATACATCTGATGACTGCTGAACTTTAAAAAATTGAAATGTCATGAGAGATGTTCAAAACGAAATTTCGTTCTGTGTACACTGTGTACACCAATGAGAATAAAACTTGTCTAAGTCTAAGTTAGGATAGTTTTATTGAGCATTTTTCAAACGTGGGGATTTGCTAAACTAAATAAAAGTGATGATTCTGTTTGAACCATTCAAACCTGCACCTATGAAGGAGTTTTATCAACACTAGTTGTCAAAGTTCTGGGGGGTTTTTTTTGCATATGCACTGCCTTTTCCCTCCACTAGAGGTCGCTGGTACACAGGGTTACTTCCGGGTTTCCATAAAGAATGTAATTCTGGTACTAAAATTACTTATTCCTATCCTTAACTCATTAAAGAATGCTAATATACATTTTTAAAAATGTTTTATGACTTTTGTGAGACAATTTTGATGCTTTTTACATTTTCTCAGTTAAACTGCTTCTCTGGCGTCATCATGGGACATGCTCAGATCAGTCCGGTAAAATATGATTAAACCATCTTAATCTGTATTTTGGTTGTTTCTTTCTTTAGGTTACGCACTATATACCAAAAGGTTAAAACGAAAACATAAAACTAAATCGAAAAATTGGCCTCCAGAAGTAGCGTAGGATCCCGTTTCCGGTGCAGATCCGGCAGAGACGAGTGATGAAAGGATTTTTAGGCATTTATTTTCTCAGGAAATACATTATTAACCTTTAAAAATTATATTTTAGTATGTTTACCATTTTTTGGGGAGGGAAAACGTCAAATTAGGTCTTCTGAACAAAATAAAATTGAGGGTGTATATCTGGATGAGCGAATGAGCCGAAACGGATCGTGCTTCCGGGACGGATCGGGTAGTGACGGCTCTCCTGCAAACTTTCTAGAACCAACCTCTATGTTCCTGACCTCATTCTCATTTATTCTCAACCATCTCAATATCTGAATGCTCCTTCATCAGCTGACAGTCTTTCTGCACTGCAAAAACCATATAAAAATGAGAAAATATGCCTTAAATTAAGTGTATTTACCATTAATTTGAGTAAGTAAATGGGATAGTTTGCCAATGGAATTAGTATTTTTAGTCTTAAAATAAGATAATTAGATAATATGCACTTGAAATAAGACAATGCAATTGTGTTTTCTTATTTTAAATGTAAATTGTCTTGTTCCATTGGCAAAGTGTCTCAATTACCTCCTCAATTCAAGAAAAAAATGCACTTATTGCAAGAAAAAACAACCTATGTAGAGTGTGATCCACCCTTCCTTCAACCTGCCTGCCTCCAACTTTCCTCTGTTCATCCCGAGCCCTGGCTGAACCCTCCCTAGCATCATCATCATCTTCATCCTTCTCATTACTCCTTTCCTCACTCATGCACCTCCTTTCATTCCAGGGGAAACTTCATCTTCCGTGGCGTAATCCTGAACCTGGTCCTTCTTCAGTCATAACTGTTACTTTTCTTTTTAACCTTTCAAACTTCTTCCTGTCTCCTGAGTCTGTTGTGTTGATGGTTCAAACAATCGAACATCTTTTAGTGTAGCTTTCACCATCTCTCACTTGCTGTACCTTGCAGCGTCATACATGCGTCGCTTTGTTTTAAAAACAATATAAACATGAAAAATCTAACGGCGGATGTCTGGGGGACAGTGATTCGCCTACATGTTATGAATGCTGGCGTACCATAAAGAATAAATTAACAGTTTAGTTTGTGCCTTCAAGTCGTTGCCCATAGGAAGACGTTACTTGGATATAACCTAACGGAATATCTTTAGAACGGCTCCAAATGACACAAAACTCAGATGGGTGAGTAGAAAAACATGTAATAACGTTAAATCAAGAGGCCAATGTAAAAAAAAAACGGCGTTTCCCTTTAAGGAGTGCAGATCAATGTATGCTGTGTGACGCACACGTCAAACAGCCACATCGGCCGCAGCAGAGCAACAAGATGTCGTGAGCTTTTCCAGAGCTACATCATCACTAAAATTGCAATGTACCATCTTGGTTTTTTGGGATAAATTATATGGTGATCCATGTCAGATCACACCCCTACTGTCTTTTATAACTAAGGGTGTGCAAAAATAATCATCATGACGATGCATCACGATTCTAATTTTTGTGATCTACTGCATCGATTCTTGAAGGCAAGAATCGATTATTAAAAAATAAAATAAAAAAAAGAACAAATAAAGCACATGAATGGTTGGCACCCATCAGCCAAACCAAGTGCAATACAACTTCCAGTCCAGCAGATGTCGCTGTGGATGTGTTGACGCCCGCTGCTTTGTGTCACAAGCATTTCCGGCCGCGGGATACTGCGACGAGTCATTCGTAAACAAAATATGAAGGAGACTGAGAAAATTTGCCCCCCCAGCTCCATCACATTTCAAGTCAGATGCTTGGATGCATTTTGGCTTTAAAAACAAAGAAGGTAAAAATTAAATTGATATGATGCACGTCATTTGCAAAAGGGGAAATATACATTTGAATGTTTTCGTTTCATTGGTTTAAAGGACCACTGAGGCCATGTAAACGGCACTGACTATNCTTATTTTTTTCTAATTCACAAACTTTCAAGGATTTTACAGATTCATGGGAATCCTGGATTGAGAACAAAGCAGAAGTTTCATGCAAAACGTTCGCAGAACAAAAAGTTCTACCAGCATGCATCTGGTTATTAAGGAAAAAGTCTTTAAATGTGATTTGATTTCAATCAGTAGCCTATAAAACCTGCCAGTCTAGATCAAAACTTTTTTTTATTTTTTGTCCTGGGAAAAACAGATTTTCTTTGACATGACATCAAATTAAAAGGTTTCTTTGAGCACGCGTCTGGATCTGGACCCAGACGGTTAAAGAAACACGGTTACAGGAACGTACTGTTGATGAACCATATGGTTGCCATGGTGACCGAAAAGAAGGTGTCGGGCCGCATGTCGACTTTGACCAGGGCGGCTGTTAGGACGAAGAGGAGGAAGATGACGACCATGCTGACGGCCACGCGGAGACGCTCCTTCACCCTGCAGGCGATCAGCGCATGGTTAGCATTTAAGCAGGGCGAGGAACAACACGATACGACAAAATTATTTCCTGAAATATGAGCGAGTCGTCTGTGTTTTTCCACTCACCACTGATAGAGGAAAGAGTTGAGCAGAGCGAAGAGGAGCAGAGGAAGCTGGGAGAGCAGAGACATCCAGCTGTCATAGTTGTAGTCTTTCTGCACATCGTCAGCCGTGCCGTCGGTAACGTTGAGGCGCTCATTAAAGTACTGAAAGAAAAAATTATTTACATTTTAAATGCTTTATGTGCATTTTTCCTTAGCTTTGATTAAAGGTAAAAAAAAGCACCTGTGAGGCGGTGATGAAGAAGTTCCAGGGCAGCAGAGTTCCCACACCCAGAATAAAGATGATGACGGCGACCGCATGGCTGCTGCAGATGAAAAAATAAAATTAAACTCTCAGTGAGGGGATCGTTTTATCGAAGGTTTATCGATAGAAACAAGATGTCTTCCTCACCGATCAGAAGGTGGACTCTGTTTCTTTTCATTCCACATTTTGCTGCTTCTGTCTCTCTACTGCATGAAGACAATTCAGAAATGAAATATTATTGTGCATTTAGAGCCAATTTGCTGGTTATATGTCTGGGTCATCCTCTATTGATTATAACATATGAGGAGCTGGTAGAAATAAGAAAAACATAAATATAGAAATATTCACTATTAGTTTGTACTTTTCCAACTCTATACTATAAAACAGCCAAACATCCACTGCTGTTCAATTAATGTCATTTATAGAGAAGTAGAAATCATTCAGAGGCTGAAAAAAACAGCAAATTTGTCCTTAATCAGCTCTGATTACTGTAAAAAAATAATAATAAATAAAAAAAATATTTTTCTTTAATCAGTTTATTACTTCCACTCTAGTTTAGGGATGCACAATATAATCGGCCCCCTATCGGTATCGGCCTTAAAGCTGAATATCGGACATCGGCCACCCCACCGATATTTAACCCGATATTTGATCAGCTTCTGAGTTTCTAAAGTCTAAAAAAAGAAAAACTACTACTTCTTCTTCCTCAAAAACTTCTTTTTTACAGACTGAAAAACTTCTAAAGACGAGGGAAAAAATATTGTTACATTAAAATATCCCAATATCTTCATATGCTGATATATTGCCATTTAAAAACACCATATCAATCTCTTTTACTAATGAAATATTGCTATATGTCATCGTTATGCTACGAAATCCCCTGAAAATTCACCAAATGTTGCCATATTTTTATATGTTGATATATTGACCCGGTATCGATCTATTTTACTAACAAAATCTCAGAAGAATTTGCAAAACATCACGAGAGTTTGTAACAGAACGATGAAATTTCACGAGATTTTGAAAGTAAAATAGATCGATACCGCGTTTTTAAAAATCAATTTGATATCAGCATATGAAAATATATTTGAGTATACTATTTTTCAAAGTGTCAGAAATGGATAACAAAACTGCTGTTTTCAAAGACTACTTATCTTTGTCCAGCTTTAATATCGGTTATCGGCTACATGAGTTTTAAAATATCGGATATCGGCCAAAATCCAAATATCGTGCATCCCTACTCTAGTTATTAATTATTTCACCTGTCTAGGTGTTAAAAAAAAAGGGGAGGGATGCTTAACCTAAAGCACTATGCATGGTATACAGGAATGAGTAACTCTAATTTAATGCTCTTAAAAATAACTTTAAAGGCCATCAACAAGTACCCATGACTGTTTTATTTTTATGCCAATTAAGGCCTTAATTTTATTGATTTGATTTATTTTGCTCAGCCCACCAAATGTTGATAGTTGAATATTATCGCCATTACTGTTAATATATAGTAGAGATGTTACACAGTAATAAAATGTCAAGGGGATGGTAAGGGGGGGATCATTTAAAAAGGGAGATGCCATCCCAGCATAACTCCAGGACTGCATCCACTGAAATGGAAGCCTTTCCACTGTGAAAAATCCTAAATCAATCTGGGGTCCAAACATACATTTTATCAGACTTTCCATGTAAATAAAAATATTGCTTTCATTGTTTAATTTTCCCTGCAGTCATCCTTATTTTCAACAATTTCAACTTATAAAAAATATCAAGTAAAAACAGAAGTACAGCACTGTGATCAGAAAATTTAGATTTTTATTATTTCATATACTGATTTATGCTATTTATTTTTTTCATTGCAGTCTGTTTCACCTGCAAGGCCAAACAATGCCTGAATGAGGGGTGTTTGCAGACAGGACATAATTATTCCCATAACAAGCCAGGTTTATTCATAACATGTTACTGTCTAACCAAAGTGTCTGTAATTTGTTTTGACTCTGACTACTTTCCAATTATTGTAAGTAAGGTGGAAGAAACGCTGCCTAGATCAGAACAGGGCTGATTACCAATGATGAACTGTTCCATCTTTGAAAATATAAAAATAAAATGCAGACTGAGTGAAATCCATCGATCTTCATTTATTTAACTGGGCTGAATAGTTGACTTTATCTTTTTTCCCAAGACAAGCCCATACAAATGATCTTTCTCCAGAATCCATCCCTTTCTCTACTAATGATGTTTACAAACATAACTGCTTCTTCTCTAGGTTAATAAAATATATACAGAATAATAAAGAAAATATGGTGTTTTCTTTCAATCACAGTCAAAATTAATACCATGAAGGAAAAAAGTCATTTCTTTTTTCTGTATCAACATTTCTTTCTTTCATTTTAATGCATATTGTATCTCTGTACACCGCTCATCTGTGGTCTCTATATAAAGAAATCCAGCCTGCAAAGGCTGCAGGCAGCCTATAATGATGCTCTGCAGCTACTTTTGAAATGGCCAAGATGGACTACTGCGGGTCAATACCTTACATGCTGTTTTACGAAAGTCGATGTATAATTTTATCTGTAGGTTAAATGCATCTGGCAGCGATATTATCTTGTCACTTAGTGACACCAAATGTAGTGTAATCCAATACTAAGCTGTGGAGACACTAGTATTCCTGTCTCCTTAAATCTAATTGTAACTTGTTCTTGTGTTGTACTTTTCTACCTGTATTGTTTTATTTTTATCTTATATATTTATTGGACCATGAGTCCAGAATAAAGGCTGTCTGTCCTTTTATAATTTTTTTTTAATAGACACTAACTTGATTCAGGATAGAATAAAGCCTTCCACTATCAGGTAACTATGCAGTGAAATGCACTGAAATATTAAAACAAAACAAAGTAAAAGTAAAACAAAGAAAGCATATATTTATCATCATATACATAGTTTTAATATATAATTCTGTGCACTGTAACAATTTTATACAGCATTTTATTGGGGTTTTCTTTAAATAATTACCTGACAAATAAACAGGGAGGTTTTTGCTTCAATTGGAGCTAAATAAACAGCATTTGGACCAGGAGGAAACATATATGTTCATATTTTCCCCAACAACAACCATCCTTACTCTCTAAACAGATTATGATAGAAGCGGGCTGTTTTTTTTTTTTTTTTTGGGCGGTAAAATAAAAAGGAAACAGGAAGTTGACTAATCTACACATGTTAGATGAGTCAACGTCCACGTTATTAAGGAAAAAGTCTTTAAATGACATTTTATTTCAATTAGCAGCCTAAAAACTGCCCGTCTAGATTAAAAAACGTTTCTCAAGTGAAAAGGAAAAAAATATTTTTTTTATATTTGTCACAAATTATTTATAAATGTAGAGGAAAAATGTAGTTAAAGATTAAATCTAATTGATTTGAAGCCGGTTAACGCTTAAAATTAGTAAAAAAATTCTAAATCTGCCGAATATTTGTTTTTGATTATATATTTCTTTTAATAACAACGCGTACAAATGACAAATAGAAAAAAAATGAAGGATTGATAAAGTTTTAAGTTGTGATCATGGACACCCCTTCATTCTAATACCTCAAATAAATGTTATTATGACAGAGAAGCAGCTTACCTGAGGATGGATGAGGAGCTCCTGTTTTCAGTCGGTGGTCTAGAGAAGACCTGGACCCGCCAAGAACTGAATGAAGTCCGGTTTTTTTGGCGCTTGTGAAGATTGCGCTTTTTTTTTTTTTCTTTTTTTTGGGGGTTCTTCTTCTTCTTGGATTTATTGGCGGTTGGCAACAAACTTTTAGTAGCATTACCGCCACTTACTGATATGGAGCGTGGTTCGTGATGGACTAACATATACATACACACACACA
>NW_015150678.1:840505-847013 GCF_000732505.1 Cyprinodon variegatus | reverse complement strand
TTAACAAACTAAATGTTTAATTTATAAACTAAATATTTAGCTCCAAACTAAACATTTATTTAACAAACTAAATGTTTAATTTATAAACTAAATATTTAGCTCCAAACTAAATATTTATTTAACAAAGTAAGATTTTTTATAAATGAATGATGACAAAGTCAAAAAATAAAAATAACCCCCTTATTTTTCATTTAAAACACGCTTAATAACCATAAACATTGTTTCCTTATTTTTGACTGCTTAACTTTACAAACTGCGCCCGTTATGTAACACCGGGGCTGTTCAGAAAACACCCGGCATCATCAAACCAAATCATCAAACCAACAACGTCTTCTCATTTCCTAAAAGTTAAACACTGGATTATTCACAGAATTATACACAGACTGCCATGACTTATACTTATAAATCCTCTCCCACTGTTGTGGTATTGAAGGATGTAATCAGTTTTAACACGCAACAATAACCTAATCATGAGAAAACAGCTTTCCTTATCTTTAGATAATGAGAAAATTAACTGATTTTCTGGAGATAACCACCATGAAAAAGCATCGAAGGGATACGACCACCATCAGCTGCCATAGGAATGGAGTGTCACTCATCATCAAGTAATTTTAATCTAATCTTTATAAACCCATCTTTATTTTTTCCAAACACTCTCCCCTTGACTCTTCTTTCTTGCTCATATTTCTAACATCTCAATATAACATGTTCAATTTGTTCCTCCTTCATGCTTTTCTGCTATAAAGAGTGTGGAGTTAACTCCTGTATGTCCAAATCTTAATATTGTAATTAATCATTCCTTTCCATTTCTTCTTCCTATTATTTCTCCTCCTATACTTCCTCTATCCCTCCTTTTCTGTCACTTTTTCTCCAGCGTTTGTTTATGCCATACTTAAATACAAAGTCTCTTATCAGTTTTCGATTAATGTTTCTACCTTTACTTCTAGTAAAATACAGGGTGGAAAAAGTGATAAAGGTAACATTGAACTTATTTCTAAACTGTGTATTTGAAATTTTTGTGTTATTTTACTAATAATCCATGCAAAACTTCTAATCTTTTTTTTTTCTCGCGGCAAGAAATAATTTGGCGGGTTTATGATGAAATGCCCCCTGCTGCTCTCACTGAGCTTTCCAAACGTTTGCCTGCAGCATTTTGTGTGGCTACAGCAGCGCCAGTTGTTCTTTACAAAATAGTTTGAAAATGCCACAATATAGTAAGAACTCAGCAGCATGGGATGATGTTTATCCACAAACAGCAAAGCAATGAGCAGGGATGTCTGATTTTGTTTCATTTCTTTATTTTCATAGAAGTTTTATTTATTTTTACCTTTGTCAGATTCAGTTTATGTTTCTGTGACCATTGTGGGTTTATCTTCTGTTAAACAAGGAGTAGCAATAATTTAGTCCGTTTGTGTATAGACCATCTATATATTTATTTATCTTTTCATTTGTTAAGTTAGCTGTAATGATGCAACAGTCTCAAAATATACTGACCCGTGTAAAAAGTTGCTGATAAAAGCAGGATTGTTTTACTGAGGATTGTTTTCCTATATTAACTTTTCTTATAGGTGAAGAGATGTGCCTTTGGCTATGGTATATCTAGTTATATTTACTTTGTTACATTTACTTAATTAACTTTTTGAACAAATTTAAATTTTCTGAGGTGTACTTTTTACATGTATTTAAGTTATATTCTTCTGAGAGTATCACTGTTATTAGTTATTATTTGTTATCCTTTTCTAACATGTGTGCTATTGCTGCTTCCAACCAGATCCTTTTAGCCGCTGAGAGTTGAGTCTGTCCTCGTTTGTTGCCCTATTTGTGACGCTCTTAATAGATTATCACAGATAATCTGACATGCAGAAGGCCTTTTGTTTGGCTTATTAGCACCAACACAACTTATGACAGCACAGCTGAATAAAGCAAATGATGTGAGATCACTTGATTAATATGTAGAACATGAATGAATACTGAAAAACAAAGTGAAACGAAGCACACTTACTTCCGTGGTGCACTAATCCACCTCCATTTGAGTCTCCACAACACACATTCCTAACCAGGCACATTGTGCAACACATTTCCATTTATGAAGATATCTTCCTCTTTGCGATGCAGGTGGAAACTGGGGAGATTCCTTTATATTTAAAAAAACAAAAACAAATTATGCTGAATTATTGGGGGAGTTTACAGGGACATAAGGAGGAGAATAATCCAACAGTAAGAATGCAGAGACATTGCTGGGAGAGTAGAAAAGCTAAAATAGATTGTTTTGCATGGGCAATAAAGTCATTAGGGAAATAGGTATACAGGGAAAGGGATACTGTGCTGCGGCGCCTTATCCAGTTACACCTTTTTGGTTCTTTCCATATTTGAATGTTGATCGGTTTGTAAAGACATGCAGATTAATAATGATAATAACTGGGTATGTTTTGTAAAATGACAGAATTAAGAATTGCAATTATTTTACAGATGGTTCAAAGGATTTAGTTTCAAATTAAACAGGATTAGATTAGATTTGTTTTTAAATATTATTACAGTTTAACATTTTGACTTGAATCTCAGAATTTTGGATCTTAATGTAGAAGGGCATCATGAAGGAGGAGATGTGGAGCGCTCAGCTTCACTGACAAAGATGTGAGTTGTTTGGGAGGAACAGTGACACATTGGTTTCATATTATGGAATTAGGCAAGGGCATGTAAAAAGTGATGCTATTTTGTTAATGGAAGAGCAAAAGGTGATTAAAACAAGAGAGCTAGTTTAGTCTCTAACACAAACATGTCTACGACTTGATGCTAACACATTTGTTAGCTGTCAGAATTAATTTAGAATTCTGAGATTAAAGTCAGAATTGGGAGAAAAAAAGTCACAATTCTGAGATTTAAGGCAGAATTGGGAGAAAAAAAGTCATAATTCTGAGATTAAAGTCATAATTGGGAGGAAAAAAGTCATAATTCTGAGATTAAAGGCAGAATTGGGAGAAAAAAAAAGTCATAATTCTGAGATTTAAGGCAGAATTGGGAGAAAAAAAGTCATAATTCTGAGATTAAAGTCATAATTCTGAGATTAAAGTCATAATTCTGAGATTTAAGGCAGAATTGGGAGGAAAAAAAGTCATAATTCTGAGATTAAAGGCAGAATTGGGAGAAAAAAAAGTCATAATNAATTCTGAGATTAAAGTCAGAATTGGGAGAAAAAAAAGTAATAATTCTGAGATTTAAGGCAGAATTGGGAGAAAAAAAGTCTTAATTCTGAGATTTAAGGCAGAATTGGGAGGAAAAAAAGTCCTAATTCTGAGATTAAAGTCAGAATTGGGAGAAAAAAAGTCATAATTCTGAGATTTAAGGCAGAATTGGGAGAAAAAAAAGTCAGAATTCTGAGATTAAAGTCAGAATTGGGAGAAAAAAAAGTCATAATACTGAGATTTAAGGCAGAATTGGGAGAAAAAAAAGTCATAATTCTGAGATTAAAGGCAGAATTGGGAGGAAAAAAAAGTCATAATTCTGAGATTTAAGGCAGAATTCTGAGATTAAAGTCGTAATTCTGAGATTAAAGTTGTAATTCTGAGATTAAAGTTGTAATTCTGAGATTAAAGTCAGAATTCTAAGATTAAAGTCAGAATTCTAAGATTAAAGTCAGAATTCTGAGATTAAAGTCAGAATTCTAAGATTAAAGTCAGAACTGGGAGGAAAAAAAAGTCCTAATTCTGAGATTTAAGGCAGAATTGGGAGAAAAAAAGTCATAATTCTGAGATTAAAGTCATAATTCCGAGATTAAAGTCATAATTCTGAGATTAAAGTCATAATTCTGAGATTAAAGTCATAATTCTGAGATTAAAGTCAGAATTCTGAGATTAAAGTCAGAATTGGTAGAAAAAAAAGTCAGAATTCTGAGTTTTTTCCTCATTTCATACTGAAATTAAATAAAAAACTTACTTAACTTTTTTTTTCATTGGCCCTAATCCTCTTCCGTACCAACATGAGCAGGAATCCACCACATATTTTATGCCTCCAAGTCATCAGGTAAAAAAAACACGGAGAACTTACACCATCATCAGTGCGCCAATGTATCCAACGGAGCGTCCATTCCATGAATTATTCTGATTTGCCAGAAATCGATCAAAGCAGATTCCTTCATCCAGAAGCCAACAGGTTCAGCTCTACCTGTTTCCAGGTGAATCAAACGTATGATGTGGCACTCAGCTGTGGCTTCGCTGCTCCGGAAGAACAGAAGTCTATTTGCGCGTGTCCGCGATGATGATGAAGAAGATGATGACTATTTCCATAAAAAGTAATTTTTTATTTGACAAAACTGTTGCTGCTTCCAACCAGATCCTTTTAGCCGCTCAGAGTTGAGTCTGGTCCTCGGTTGTTGTCCTTTTTGTATCGCTCTTAGGGATTTATTTCGGATAATCTGACATCCAGGACGCTTTTTGTTTGGTTTATTATCACAAACACAAGTAATGACAGCGCTGCTCAATATAGCGAACAAATGAAACCAGTTGATTAAAATAGAAAATGAATAAATACTGAAAAACAAGGTGAAATGAAGCGGTCAATAAAAAAATGTACAGAAGCCCCACCCTGACTCTCATTAGTGGGACAGGTGAGTGCGCACCTGCTGACTTCGTGGTGCGCACACACGGGCGGAGTTAGGAAATTCGGGGCCCTAGGCCTATTCTTCTTCTTCTTATGAGGTTTTATGGCGGTTGGCAAACTTGTGAAATTTGTGAATTACCGCCACCAACTAATATGGAGTAAAGCAAGGCTAAAGGAAACGATTCACCCCAGAAAAAAAAAGAAAAAAAAAAAGAACTGTGTAACTTAATCCCACATAATGCTAAATCACATTTTCCCTTATAATTTTAATTTATCTTTAAGTCAACGTCACAATTTAATTATAGTAAGTGTGTTTGTGAGTGAAGGAATGATATACAAAGCTGTGCACAAATATGTATGTATTTTTAAGTGTGAATGTGTGAATGTATGTTTAGAAGAAGTTAGGGTAGAGTGTATCAGGATAAATATTTAAACCATCACGAACCACACTCCATACCAGTAAGTGGCGGTAATGCTACTAACAGTTTGTTGCCAACCGCCATAAAACTCGACAAGAAGAAGAAGAAGTCAACGTCACTCTGCCAGTTTCTAATGGTCCGATCGGTCCTCCCATCATGCTTCCAACCATCTCCCAGTTCAAATCTTTCACGTCCAGATATTTTTCTGCAGCCTTCACTATTAATTTGATTTTTTTTGTTTTTCTTTGTTTTGTTTTTTTTGTCGTCTGTGCAGTACAATTAATCACTTCCACCATGAATAGAACAAAGTTTCTCTTTTTAACAATTAGTGAGTCTTCATCAATTTTTGGACAGTTCTCTAGAGGTTTGGAATTTGCCGTGTTGAACTGTTTGGGTTTTTCTAACTGAGATGGAATCCTTTTTGCAGCTTCAGCGTAGGTTATTCCGAGCTCAAATTTCATTTTTTGTATTTCCTCAGACCCTTTGCTTACTTCACAGCCACGATAAGCAGCAGTATGTTCTCCACCACAATTACAGCATTTTATTTGAGCTTCTTTTCCACATTTACCACATTCGTGTTCTCCTGCACACCTTCCAAACCTCTGTTTTCCTTTACAAACTGCTGCTATGTGTCCGAATTTTTGGCATTTAAAGCATCTCAATGGTGGAGGATTGTAAATTTTGACAGCTGATGTAACCGATGAATACTTTGCTTGGTAATTGCTCTTCCTCGAATTTAATTAGCACAGATAAACTGTCAGATCTTTCTCCGTTTCTTGTTGTTTTTAACCGTTTTACTTCTTTTACTTTTGCACCGCTTATGTTTTCCAGAATCTATTTGTCAGAAACTTTTAGAGGAACTCATCCAATGACTCCCCTGCTGATGTTTTTGTTCTCCATTAAGCTGCACTGAACTCTTATCCCTTCAATTTTATTGATTCATATTGCTTTGCCTTGCTGGGCGCTGTCTCTGCAGTTTATTAACAGATCTCCACTGTACAGAATTCTGGCACCTCTGACTTCTCCAACAAGTTTATTTATGTTTTTTGTTAAGTGAACCGGATTCCAATTTGTAAAAGAGTCTGCCTGATTAATGATTTTGAATATGACTTTGTATTCATTTTTTTGTGCTGTGGAATGTATGGATTGATCATCACTGGATTGTTCTGAGCTGGACTCCCCTTTAACTGATCTCTGTTTTTTCCGCTTTTTCTCATTTTTTGATGTTGCTATCTTCCAACCTTCTTCATTGTCACTTTTTCCCTCTTCCATCCCACAAGAATCGCTTCCTGTTTCCTCACTACTCACGGCCCAGGACATTTCTCCACAAGCGGCTTCAAACACACGCCATGCACCAAACGACCATCAAACGAGAGCCGCCCTAGGCCTATGAATTGAGAAGACAACACATAAAACAGACCCATTATACAGATAGAGAAATGTTAATAGAATAGACATCCATTATCTGTTCTAGGTTTGTCCCTTTTCTTCTT
>NW_015150678.1:838042-839237 GCF_000732505.1 Cyprinodon variegatus | reverse complement strand
TTTGAACTGCAGGAGATTGTCTTGACCATGTCTACATGCCTAAATGCACTGAGTTGCCGCCATGTGATGGGCTGCTTAGAAATTAAGTGTTAACGAGCAGTTGGACAGGTGTACCTAATAAAGTGGCCAGTGAGTGTATACTGCCAATATTTTCTGGCAGTTTAGAGTAGACCTTAAATCAGTTAATAACTCTTAAATGGGTTGCTTTCAATATTCCACATGGGTTCAAACTGTTTGTTGGATATAAAAAAGAACATATTTTTGTCCTTACAGATTGTATTCTTTCTAATCCAACAATCTAACTTAAAAAAAAACCTACCATGAATTATAACCATTAAATTTTAAAAATTAGTTTGTTTTTTCCTTCCTTGCTTCAAACAAACATGATTCTTATTTTTTTCAGCTCAGCATAGTTGAAGCTATTTAGGAGAAATCCTGATATTCTGAGTCCGAGCCCCACTCCCACAGCCTGCCACTCTGGGTCTGAGGACCTTAACCCCACACGTTTCAATACTAGTTGCTAGACTGTTTTTCCATGCGGTACAGAAGAAACTAAAGGAGCTGGAGTGCCGCTACAGCGAGATTCGTTTCCTGTGGTTTAACATTATTTTGTGTCATCAACGTGTGTTGCTACTAATTTAGTTTGCAGTGTACTTTTAAATTCTCAGATTGTTTCTAGTGTTGTCACGGGTTCCTGTACCTTATTGGGTTTTAAATAAGAATAATAAAGTCTGTTTTTAATTGTAAAAGAATGTAAAAATAAAATATATTTTGTACACTAGTTCTGTTTGATCATTTTAAGCCAGACCTATCTATGTACTTTTAATCGGGAGACCCTATGCTGCTTGATATTTTTAGAGGTCTACCAGTTGGCTTTAGGGCCACGTCCTCTTTCACAATCCGGGGTCTTTCTCCACGTTACTTTGTGTTGTTTGAACCAGTAAAATTGCACATTCCACTGTTTAATCGCTGTTTGGAGCTGAATAATGCAGAACTAAAGTGTGGTTTCTTAGTATGAACACTTGATGGCGCTCTGCTATCATCACCTCTGTAAACAGAAAGCTTGTGACATTGCATGTTTAGAGTAAACAGTTCAGAAGGCTAATCACCAGAGATGGCAAAAGTACTCACTTTCCGTACTTGAGTAAAAGTACAGATACTTGTGTTAAAAAATACTCTGGTAAAAGTGGAAGTA
>NW_015150678.1:834014-837522 GCF_000732505.1 Cyprinodon variegatus | reverse complement strand
AAAATAAGTAGTAAAGTAAAGTAAAAATATCAGAAAAATCTACTTGAGTACAGTAACGAAGTATTTTTACTTCGTTACTTCCCATCTCTGCTAATCACTAATGGTGAACTTGTGTTCCTGACACTACCAGCAATGACTTTAGAAGGTATTGCTGTTCACCAGCCTTAGAAAGAATATAAAGGGGAAGTTGAAGGATGCAAATGATCAGCAAAAACATTGCATAACACCTGTCAATCATGGTGGGTTGATGATTTGGGAAGTAAACACCTTGAAGTCTCTGAGTGTCTACTAACTTGTTCTTACAACAAGACAAATGTCAAGCTGTTTGTGTAACAGCTGGAGCATGACTGAAATGGGGTCAGAGAACAGGAAACTGACCGTAAACACGAAGCAAATCTACCACAGAATGTCTGAAAAAAGGAGAGGATCAGTTTTGTGATAATAACTGAAATAGAAACTAACTTTGCTTTCCAGTTAACATGCAGCTAACTTATCTGGAACACGTAATGTGCAAAAAATGACTCATACAATTTTTTAGAGTCTGGTCCTTCCTGCTCAGCACTCCAGCAAGTTTGCCCCAAGGCGACTCTTAGTCATTATTGTTGTATGAAGATACTTTTCTTTGGAAGTATCCATGCGGCTTACTTTATACATAGATCGGAAAATAAAAGCAGTTTGGGAAGAGTGAAAATGAAAATGAATTTAAATTCTGTTGTATTTGTTATAGGGCTGCACAGTGCTGTAGTTTGGGGCCCTTTTGTTTTTGCAACAAAAAGGTCTAGGATTTAATTTCTGGACTAGGATCTTTAGCAGAGTTTGCATGTTTCTCTGTGAGTGCATGGGTCCAAAAACATGACTAGTTCAGCTGGTAGCACTAAATTGCCCTTAGGTGTGTGTGCCTAGTTGTTTGTCTCTGTGTTGCCTTTTGATGGACTGGAAACCTGTTCTGGAATTACACGGTCATGGTTTTTTTCCAAAACTGCTCTTGATAGACACCAGCTTCCCTTGAACCTGATGAATATGTGGTAAAGGATGGATGAATTTATCATGGAAATGTGTGAATGATCTCTGGTTATGGCAGATTCATACATTTTAACCCGTAGAAATCGAGTAAATCTATTCCCACTCTTAAGGAGATATTTACCTAAGAAGCCAAGGATTTTTTTTATAAAAAAAAGTTTTCATATGAAAATAAATTCATGCAAAGTGACTCATAGACATACATTAACTTCAGAGGTTGGCAGGAACTAGTTTGATTTACTCAATTACAGTTACTGAATAATTTCTGGACACAAATATACTTTTTAGAGTAGTTTTACTGCCCCGGACTTTTTACTTTTTACCCTTACTTGAGTAATATCACTATTTTGCTTAAGTAAATTGTTTGCCTACTTCATTGAATAACAAACAAGCTTTTGCGTTGTTTTTAAGTGCTCCAGAAAAAGCCACACTGTTAATGTTTATGTCAACGTTTTCTTTTATTTGCTCCTACCATGACATTTCAAGGTCATTTTAGTTTACAGGAAGAAGTAAGTATTGTCATTAAAGGTACTTGTTTAAAAAAGTTTTATGTTATAAATAGTTTCTTACATCTGGAATGGGTATTTTTA
This sequence comes from Cyprinodon variegatus, assembly GCF_000732505.1. Lineage (NCBI taxonomy): Eukaryota > Metazoa > Chordata > Actinopteri > Cyprinodontiformes > Cyprinodontidae > Cyprinodon > Cyprinodon variegatus. The sequence goes on along the minus strand of NW_015150678.1, from coordinate 835,912 downwards.
TGACTTGATTTACTTATTTTTGTTGTTTTATTATAATTTATATAAAAAAAATAGAATTGGCTAATTAGATGTTATGAATACTCATTATTTGAGTCGCCTTTTTACCAAATATTTTGTAAAAAATATAATCAAGTAGTAGCGGTCATACTTCTACGGAAGAGGATTAGGGCCAGTGGAAAAAAAAAAGTTAATTGATGTTAAATTTTATTTCAGTTTAGTATGGGAAAAAAGTCAGAATTCTGAGAAAAAGTCAGAATTCTGAGAAAACATGTTAAACTGAAATAAAATATAAAAATCATTTAACTTTTTTTTTTTCAGTGGCCCTAATCCTCTCCGTATACTTCTTTAAATACTCTACCCAATGCAAATACATGAGGACCAAGCCAAGCTTCAACGTTTTTCTTAAAGAACTTTGTTTGTATTTTCAATCACTTAAATTTATGAAGAAGAAAAATGGTAAAAAAAATTATATACTTTTGTAAATGACCGTTAACTCAATGTAAACCCCTAGTTATTATTATTTTATGTTTATTTTATTTATTTGTTTATTTTATTTATTTATTTGTTTGTTTCCCTTGTTTTATTTTTATTTATTTTTTACCTTTTATGTCTCGTTTTTCTTAAAGTTATGTCACCAACTGTTGTATATCTGTGCTTGATTTTTGAGTTATTCTGTAATGTTACACGGAATTGCCAATAAAACATTAAAAAAATAACATAATAAAAAAAATAAAATAAAAATAAAAAAAAGAATGCAAGGAGTAATTTCCGGTTTTATTTTGAAATCCTCACCGGATGTAGATCTTTTTTTTTTTGACTACTTGTTTCGTCAAAACGCAGCCAGAGATAGTTTTAGAGACGTAGCGAGACCTCCAGGAGCTTTTCTTTTTTCCCCTCCAGGCTCTCCAAAGTTTAGAAACTAATTTATCTACCGGAGGAAAGCATCGTATTTCCTACATTTATTAATTTAAAGTCAGCTTTGTCTTCTTTTTCGTAAAACATCTTTCGGTTTTGGAACAAAACCATCGGTAGAGAGAGGATCCACGAGTCTAACTTTGGTGAGTTTACTTTTTTGAGGAGCAGTTTTTCCTCATTCTTTCAAGCTACGTGTTTCTAAACAAACAGCTGCTTAAGTTTAACCTTGACAAAACAAACTTTTAATAGCTAGCAGGAGTTATTCTAAACGGCAACTAGCCTTTTCAGCTAGCTGCTTGTTGTAAACTGTGAATATTGTTAGCATTAACATTTTAAAACTTCAGCTTTAGGATAAATTTAAACACCTGTCTAGACTTTTAGCTCTTTGCATTAACCTCCCACTTTTTTCTGTCACCTTTATTTAAAAAAAAAGTTTAATCTCTCAGTTTTTTAACCAGCTCACACTTCTTGTTGGTTTTCATTTCAACACTTTTGCTTTTGATCCAGAGTAACTGGAAATGCTGATCCGACCCTTTAATTACAGGCTGCTTAAAACACTCCTTTGGGTTGAGATGAATTTGCAGAGACTTTTAAATTCACCACGGGTCCTTTAAGTAGCCTGTGGCGATGGCTGAACTTGACTTCATCAATTGTGTCCCCTTCAGTGGTTCTGGTTGACACCACTGGTCTGTCTCATTCAAACTGACCAGCTGGCATTTCTTTGTTCAGCAGCACAAACTGATTAGCATGCAGCATCCCACTACCACTGCATCTGCCCCGGCAGACGCTGCTTTTGTTCCCCATTTATAACTTGGATCTCTGCCCTTTTTGTCCCAACTGTCCCTGTCATATCAAAAGCCCATAGACATGCCAACCCATCGGAGAAATGCTTTAATTTACTTCAATTCACTTTATTTCTATAGCTCCAATTCACAACACAAGTCATCTCAAGGCTCTACAGTTCACCAGATCATCCAGTCAAA
>NW_015150678.1:828318-831630 GCF_000732505.1 Cyprinodon variegatus | reverse complement strand
GAACGCAACACACGCGAACCGAACCGAGACAAACAAACCGAACGGTTCGGACGGTTTTCATAAACCGTTCCATCCCTAATAAATATACCTAATACAGAGTGGGTTTACATAAAATGATTGTTGTGGTAAGAGCCTGTTTTTGAAAATGGATCGCATACATGCATTATACGCTGTTATCTAATTTGCAATGGGATGCAAAGTGACCTTTTTTAATGTAGTCTAGTAAAATAAATTAATAGTTAAATAGGAAACAAAGGGCAACATGAATGGAGCGAGGTGTTACGCTCACAGCTGGGAAGCGATAATTGAACAGTCATTTAAATAAGACAATACGCATTAAATCAAATGCCGTGTGTCCCAGGGACCTGGCATAATGACATGAAGGAAAAATGTCAGAAAATGCCTTCTCGTGAAAATTTGAGCGATCGTGGAGCGATTTCCCCAGAGCGGCAGGAAAATTAAGGTGAGCGCGAAGCGGATTTTGAGCCGAGTGTCCTGGCGCAACTTTAAGCGGCGGAGCAAATGAGCGAACATTCATTACAGTTCTCATTACATTTTGCGGTTTGTCATATTTTGGCCAAATCACTTCCTGGATTTAATAGTGAGGCCTTGTGAACAAGCACAGATTATGGGATGAATAAATATCACATTATTTCTTACTACATAAAATGACTGTTTTAGAATGTGGATCCAAAGAAATTCTTAAAACATTTATCTGTTTAATGTTTTAAAGTGGGTTTACATGACGCGCATCCGGTCAGGATTGTTTTGGATGACTCAGCTTTTTAGCGGCGTAGTCATGCAGATAATTGATCCGGGGGCTGAAGCTCCATTCTGCCAAGTTGTTTGCTGCCTCTGTGGATAAATAATTTAGAGGATGAAACCTGCCACCGCGTTGCATCTGTCGAGTTGGCTGTTACAGAGTCCTAAAATAGGCTTTTTATTTATTTTTTCCTTTGCAGATGTTGAAATTTGATGCTCAGCAACTACAAAAAAGCAGGCTGGCTGCAGGGTTAAACACCCTGGAGAGCAGAGGTCAGGTTCACCCCTGGTACTTTTACAGGAGTGTGTAGTTTATTTACATTTTGAACTCTCTATATATATTTGCAGTCAATCAATTGATTAACACTTATTTATTACAACTGGTTGCTTTTTAAATTTAACTTGATTGAAATTTCTGGTAAATTTAGCCAGGGGCGCCACCAGGAATTTGGTGCCCCATAAAAGACAATTCATATCCCAAAAAATTCAGAAAGTCAAATAGGGGTGTAAATCACATCCATCATGGCGAGTCGATTCATTATCGATTTCTTGACCCAACGATTCAATTATTTTAGATAATCAAGAATACACCATCTTCTTTTTTCTCCGCCATGTCTGTCTTGTTTACTGTTTACGCGACTGTGTGTGCACGCGGAAAGAGGGTAGTGGCTAATGGAAGCGAGGTAGGAGGGCAAAATAGGTTTAGCGCCACCGCAGCACAGGGGTCAGAATTACGTCCAGGAGCAAGTGGATAAAAAGAGACCAGAGGGAACAAAAACATGAATAGATACTCTTGCAGGCGTATTGATTCATTGGATCGTCTGCTGTTGGATCGATACAAAACGATTATCATTTACACCCCTAAAGTCAAGACAAATTAATGCAATAAAACACTGAAGTGAAACATCTACATGCTTGTTGTTAGCTCAGATAAAAAATAAAAAAAAGTATTAAAATCACAGCTCTGACTTAAAAAAAATGCTTATGTGTCGTTGAATGGATCGAGACATGATGTCCCGGATGTGCTCAATTGGATTCAGGTCTGGCGAACAGGCGGCCCAGTCCATAGCTTCAATGCCTTCATCTTACAGGAACTGCTGACTCACTCCAGCCACATGAGGTCTAGCATTGNTGCCTTCATCTTACAGGAACTGCTGACTCACTCCAGCCACATGAGGTCTAGCATTGTCCTGCATTAGGAGGAACCCAGGGCCAACGGCACCAGCATATGGTCTCAAAAGGGGTCTGAGGATTTCATCTCGGTACCTAATGACATTTCTTTGGAGGGCTGTGTGGGCCTTCATAGAAATTCCACCCACACCATTAGACCCACTAACACACCGGTCAAGCAGAAGGATGTTGCAGGCAGCAGATCGCTCTCCACTGTGTCTCCTGACTCTGTCATGTCTGTCACATGTGCCTAGTGTGAACCTGCTTGGCAATCCTGGTGTTCTCTGTGAAATGCCAAACATCCGGCATGGTGTTGGGTTGTGAGCATAACCCCATCTGTGGACATGGGACCCTCATACCATCCTCATGGAGTCGGTTTCTAACTGCTTGTGCAGACACATGCACATTGGTGGCCTGCTGAGGGTAATTTTGCAGGGCTCTGGCAGTGCTCCTCCTGTTCCCCTCCACATCTCCTTGTGCACTGGCCTGTTTCCTGGTAGTGCCTCCTTCTTGCTGCAGATCTCATTGATGTGTCATCCTGGATAAGCTGCACTACCTGGTCATTTGTGTGGGTTGTAGAGTCTGTTTCATGCTACCATGAGTATGGAAACAACACCACCAAAAAGTGACCAAAACATCAGCCAGAAATTATAGGTACGAAGAAGTGGTTTGTGGCCCCTACCTGCAGAAACCGTCCTTGATTGAGTGTGCTTTGCTAATTGTTAATAATTACCACCTATTGTCTATTGTATTGTCTATAATTGCACATTAACATTAGGGGTGTAAATCACTTCCATCATGGCGATTTGATTCATTATCGATTTCCTGACCCAAGGATTCGATTATTTTCGATACTCAAGAATACGCCATGATACGATTCGATTTAATTAATTGGTTCATTTATTTATTTATTTTTTTTTTACACGTTACAGGCTAGACAATGTTTCAAATTTGAAATGAATAAATGAAAGCTGTAATATCTTTATTTTTTGAGAAACAACAGCAAATAACAGAAGTAGAAAAGTTGCATCAAAAAATACTGTGCAAAATCAGTGCAATGAGTGCAATACCATACACTGCAAGACGTCCAGCCCCCCCTCACGATCTCCGCTCTCTTTGGCCCTCATGTCCCTCCGTCGTCGGACGAAACTCGCCCCCACTTCCTCGCCGCCTCAGCCGTATCTAGACCCACAGTGTGTAGCTCAGACCACGCTTCAATATTGAGCATAAATCAAAAATGTCTGTGTCAAGCTCATAGCAACACACTGCTGTAAGAGTATAACCAGGAAGCGAGGTAGGAGGGTGAAATAGGTTTAGCGCCACCGCAGCACGGGAGGGAGAATTACGCCCAGGAGCAAATGGATAAAAATAGACCGGAGG
>NW_015150678.1:825313-826290 GCF_000732505.1 Cyprinodon variegatus | reverse complement strand
ACTGAGTACGAATGGGGGTCCAATTGAGATCTATTTAAACATTTTTTCTTCTAGAAATGATTAAACATTAATTTAAAGAAAGTAATATGAGTAAAATACCAGCTAATGACTTCTACAGTGGGTAGAAACCCAAAAAACTCTGAATAAAAACAGTTCTTCTCTCTGATATACCAGAGTATTTGTGGCTAAAAATCGACTGACTGATATAGTGAAAGTCGTGACCATGAAGATATTGTTTGGACTCTTGCTTTAACTTTAAAGCTTTGCAAACATGAACATCTTTAACTCCATAAGTTGAGAAATCTCCAGATGAAGCAGCTAGTTGTTTTTTTTTTTTATTCTGATAGCAGAATTTGACCCATTAGCCAGCAGTGTAGCTTGCTTGTTCATCCTCTGTGGGTCACAACATCATGAATAAGCTTTAGGAGTGAATGCTGAGATTGTTTCTTTTCATTTACTTGACACAAAGCATTTTTTACATCAATACCAGCGTGAGGCTAAGTGAGTCACCCTGCTGCAGACGCAATCGGCCTCCATTTTACACCTAACAACCCCACTCAGTGTGCTGGGGAGAATACATACATTGTTGCTCCGAGTACAAAGACCATGTTGGCGTATGGGGGTGTATTGTAGCAGAGAGAGCTGCCGCATTTTACATGAATGTGTTTTGGTTTTATTATTCTGAATGTGTGTTCAGTTAATGATTGGCTTTAATGGCATTTCTCTGTTATTTTTGTCTCTAGATAATTTCTGCTGATGGAGCTGCTCTGACATTGTTTGAAGCTGTAAGTGAAAGTGGGAAAGTCGTCGAACGTCCCGCCTCAGAACGTCGCACAGATGTTTTCATTGGGTCAGGAAAACTTCTCCACTGCTTCCACCAAAGGACCAGTCCGATATGGAGAGCTCATCGTGCTGGGGTAAGAGGTTTGATGCTAATATGGGCTTGTTCATAAACTCCAATTATAGGCATAAAAATC
>NW_015150678.1:822660-824137 GCF_000732505.1 Cyprinodon variegatus | reverse complement strand
TTACTTTTATTGTGGAGTAACTCAGTTTGTTTTTGGGAGAAGTAACTAGTAACTATAACTAATTACTTTTTCAATGTAACGTGCCCAACACTGCGAATAAACCAAATCTGAGAAACGGGAATGATGCCAAAATACTGAGCAAGTCGACTCTGTACACCTGAACAGACGCGGCTCCATTGGTCGAGGAAATCAATGAAAGCTCTCCATCTTTTTTCACGATGAGCTGACGGGCTCCTGTTCTCTTTGGTTCCAGGTGTAACGGCTCTTTGCCGTCTGAGAAGGGGAGGAGAAAAAGCCGCTTTTCTCTGTGTCGCAGAAACAAGGCGAATGGAGTGAAACCCAGCACCGTTCACACATCCTGCACGCCTCAGGCCGCCAAGGTGACAGTTCACACATGTTATTTGCATCTCACTGATTAAAGGCCCTGATACTAACATAACTATGGAAATGAGAGAGCACACCTCATCTCTTTCTTTTCTCATCCTCATGTCTCCAGCAAAATTACAACTTCTAATTTCCCTTCAGGATTTTTGAACTGAATGCTTTTAAAGTTTTTTGACGAATCCTTTAAGCTTTAGATGTTTGTAACCGCTCCTGTTTTTCAGGCTGTCAGCAACAAGGAGCAGCACAGCATATCCTACACGCTGTCTCGGGCGCAGACCGTAGTGGTGGAGTACACCCATGACAGCGACACAGACATGTTTCAGGTGGGTAGCGTCGATTTTCTCCTCCCTACTGAGGTTTTCTGATGGGGGGTTATATCAGCTCTGAGATTNGATGTTTCTGACTTAACCATGAAGATATTGCTTCTAAAATATCAAAAAAAGCAGCAGAAGGAAACTGATATGCTGACAACAGTTTTAACTATAAGTTTCGGTTAGGTGGAGATTTTTTAGACTTTTTATTTGCAGACTTTTTATATTTACACATTATTTTCCAGTCTAGGGCTAAAAACAACTCTATTAATTTCGATGAATCGATTATTGAAACAATAACCCACTAATTTTGTAATCTGTTAATCGTTAAATGGAATATAGAGACTCTAAAACATTCCTTAAGTCGACAGAGAAACCCGCTTAGAGCAGTAATTATATCAACATTCTGAAAACCTATATAAACATTTTGAATTTAAGATTTTTAAAAAAAAGTTTTCTTCTCTCAATATGCTCATAATTTGTTTTAGTTTCACCTGGTTTAACTTTGTTAAAAACAATCTTCTTTAAGGAATCTTTCGCTATCTGATTATTAATTGAAAAATAATCGACAGATTCATCGATTTGCAAAATAACCATCAGTTGCATCCCTAATCCAATCCTCTGTCCAGATTTAAGTTTTCTCCTGAAACCAACGCATTCATGGGAACCCTCTGCAACAGATGTGTTTAAATTTAAAATAAAAAAAAAATAGACTAACTATAACCTTAAAAAGCATCTCAACCGCGTGATACTGCGGGCCTGTTTCTCTTCCAATGATGCTA
>NW_015150678.1:816774-818704 GCF_000732505.1 Cyprinodon variegatus | reverse complement strand
GCTCTTGCTTCTTTAGGCGTGAACGTAGCATAATAGTGGCTAGCTTCCAGCCATGGCGTCCTGCACGAGCATTGGGGGGTCAATTCGTTAATGTGTCAGGGTATGCGTACATAGCAGACGACAAATCATCTACAACGGAACGTCTTTTGTGATTGGTTGGGGTTATTCATTGATTTCTCACTGTAGCAGGGAGCATTTATTTTAGTTTCCCTTCCAGACCTTCTATTTCACGGTTTCCTAAGCGGCTGTGGGGAGATCTTTAAGCCTCATGGTAAAAAATGCGTCAGAAAAGATTTACTGTACCTTTAAGGCATTCAGTTTAGATGAGTACATCTAAAACATGCAGGGCAGTGTGTCCTGAGAACCAGGGTTGGATAAAATAAAGGAAAATACTGGTTCAGATCCTGTGTGACTGTGGCCCAGTCAAAGTTTAAACCTAGTTCAACTTGAGTCTTGAGAATGGATCTTTGCAGACCTTTCTATGCTCTGGACTGAGCTTGGTAAAGCTGGTAGAGACACATTAAAGAGCAGCGATTGTGATGGACTACTGCTTGTAACAAAAACGACACCAGTGTTGGGGGTGTTGGACTATCTTCACTAGGTAGTAGATATCGAACATAAAAAGATGAAACGGAGAGGAATAATCTCATGTTCTTTCTAAATCTTCCCGTTGTTTCCATACCTGGTTACAGATTGGCCGTTCCACAGAGAGCCCCATCGACTTTGTGGTCACAGACACAGTTCCTGCTGGCCAGAGCCTCGCCGATGGTCAGACCATTCAGAGCACCATCTCCCGCTTTGCCTGTCGCATCATCTGCCAAAGGCACCCGCCTTACTCTGCGCGAATCTACGCCGCCGGCTTCGACTCCTCCAAAAACATCTTCCTCGGGGTAGGATTCACCAGCCTCTATAGCTGGATCTATTTAGTGCAGAGATTTAGTAACTTCTCTGTTCTTCATTGAGTTTTTAAGAATGGCATGCTGATCTCTGTGCAGGAGAAGGCAGCCAAATGGAGAATGCAAGACGGTCAGATGGACGGACTGACCACAAACGGCGTTCTGGTGATGCATCCGCGGCAGGGTTTCACCGAGGGCTCCAGACCTGGTGTGTGGAGGGAAATCTCTGTCTGCGGAAACGTCTTCATGCTGCGAGAAACCAGGTCTGCTCAGCAGAGAGGCAAAATGGTGGGCAACTCCTTTTTTTACATGATCTGATTTTATTTGCTTCTTGATTTGCATAATTATTCAGTAAATTCAGTCAATTTCAGTTACACAGTACTAATGGTTTAATTTCGCACATTTTAAAACCTTTATTTTTGTCAATTATGATGATTTTCTGCCTACAGCAAAAACACATTTAGGATTAGAATACTGCATAAAACCTGAACAGAAACATATTTCCAGGACTGTCAACTCGCTCATTATCGGTTATTTTTCACGCTAAAAAATAACAAAAACTTAACTCCATTCCACTTATTTACATCAAAGAAATACCATGCTGATAAAAATCCAGTCCACGTTTTCAACACAATAGCGGAGGAACCAGAGGGATGTTCTCATTCTAGTATTATTTATTATGTATTACTTATTCATTTATCTTTATTATGGTCCATTGAATATGTTTAAAAACTTCATATCCACATTTTCCAAAATGAGACATCCAGAGAAGTGCTGTCTTTATAGAATCTACAGCCTCCTAGAAGGTCTGACTTGTTTAGCTGTTTTGTCAATTAAGGTAATGAGTTAAGCTTTTTAATCCTTAGCCTATTACCAGATATTCATACACAGTGTGCTTTGCACGGGATTCTATTGCATCAGTGCCTGTATTAGTGCCAGTAATAACTTATTGGTTCCCCATTGTTTATTTTACTTGAACTTCATAGAATAATAACTAAACAAAGTTGTGAAATTCTTAGTTTACAGTATATTTA
>NW_015150678.1:814224-815365 GCF_000732505.1 Cyprinodon variegatus | reverse complement strand
GGTTGGGCTGAAAATGGCATATTTGCTGTTCTTTGAGCCCTAATGCAAGCCTGGTTAAAAGCCCTAGAATGAAACGACATGGGTCTTCCTTTTATGGTTTGATCATGAATATTTGGATGAGCTGTGCTCTGATTGGTTGGTTTACGAGCGTAGCTGCTCAGCAAAGATGCATCATAGCAACAAGCACTCATTCACTGAAACATGAAATTGTTGATATGGTAGGGTGACCAGACGTCCTCTTTTTCCCGGACATGTCCTACTTTTCATACCTTTTTGATGCTACTTCCAGCTTGCGGTTGTGATGGCCTTACGGTTGGAATAGCCTCTCGTTTCAGTAAAAGAAGTTTAGCAAATCCTGCTTTGAACTGTCCAAGATTTTCAAAGTTTTCTTCGGTAAAATGCGGCAAATGAACAGCTGAGCATCAAACTTTGCAGGGATCCTCTGATACACAAAAATAATCCAAGCCTGTTGAGTCTTTCTCCAGTCAGCCTGGAACGCTGCATTTACGCCTGTGGTTCTGGCTCATTTTCAAACGAGAAACTGCCTGCTTTGTAATTCTTGTAGAAGTAAACCCAACTGTAGGCTAAACAGCTAAACTGCTGTCTTCCATCTACCTCTATTCATGTTCTTGTTCCAGTGAACCAGTGGGCTGGTCTGTATGTCATTTTTAGGGCGTGACAAAAGTACAGGCCAGAACCAAATAAGGCAACATCCCCAAGTTTACGTCAACTCGGTGCTTCATTTGGATTCACTGTTTTATGGTGGAAGTTTAGAATTGTGAGATTTTCAGAGAAAGGAGGTGTTGATGGGGTTTGAACTTCTCTGTACGTCCATTTCAACCACTGAACTATCGTCATTCATCGATGACAATGGAAACTCGGTTTTTCATTCTACGACCCCTTTAAATTCTCTGAAAACCACCAGAATATAGAAAATGCTTTATATTGTGTGAAACATTTTCCACATAACTACAGATCACTTATTGTTATTCAGTAACATTTACTGTGCTATAAGAACATTCCACATTTTGCCACTTAGTTTTAGTGAAATCATCTGAAAACCTACAACCTATAGCTGCAACCATCCTCATAGCCTTTCAGTCTAACCGTGACATCGGTGGCCTGTTAAAACTAAGTTGGC
>NW_015150678.1:801877-813182 GCF_000732505.1 Cyprinodon variegatus | reverse complement strand
GTTGGCAGCCCTGTATTTAAAAATGTGGGTTTAATGGAAAGTATGTTAATACCTGTTTAAGATAGTTTTAATCTGACAAAATGTGTCTCTGTGAGTTTTCTAATTCACTGAATATGACTTTATAGTATTTAAAAGGAACCTCTGTGGACTTTAAAGTTCTTTTTTTCCTTCCTAGTGCACTCGATATGTACTTATTTTGTGTGTGTGTGTGTGTGTTATTCTTTAGCAATTCAGGTAAAACAAAAAAAAGAAACATCCGAAGGCCAAACAGCCCCATCTAGTGGTTAAAAACAAAAAGTACAAGAAAGGGGTTTTTAATATACTTTCCTTTTTGACCAAAGTGCTTTACACAGGAAGTGACAGTAATTCTAACATAAGAGAAAAAACAGAGGATAACATTGAAATAGAAACATAAAAAGCTCAACGGATGAATCACTTTGTATTAAAAGTCAGTTTGTGCAAAGATTTAAGTTGTAAGAAGTAATTTAAAAGCATCAAAGAGTTCAAGCCATGTAATATGAAGCAGGAGCAGATTCCAGGCTGGAACTGAAAAGGCCCGACCATATCGAGACGAACCAACCTGGACATTGGGGCAGCTAAGCAGAGATGAGTGATCATTAAGTCTGTAGATCAATGGCAGCTAGATCACACATGAGGCTGCTGGAGATCAGACATCGATTCTTAAACGATCAGGAATGGAGGAGCTTAGTTATGATTATGGGTTTTTTTGCAGCGTTTGAAACCACCTGCATTCAAGAGAGGCTAGCATGGCTAACACCATAAAATACAGCTAAGCTAAAAGACACAAACTTTGGATAACAAGTTTTAAAAAATGATCTTTTCAGTACAGAGCTGATCTGTTAAGGTTGAGACTGGAATCACAATTTGCTCAAAGTTTTTTGATGTGGCATTTAAAAAGTTTTTTTTTTAAAGAAATTGATTGATTGACTTTATTTATCTCAGAGTGCAGAAATGTACTCGTTACATCAGCTCAATTAGTCAAAAAGAGAAAAAGAAGAAGGTGCCAGAGAAGAAAAAGGTGCATGGGATATAGACAGTGTGTCCACATATGAAAGCTTTTTTTAGTAGGATCATTATCCAGGGTTATTGCACAGGGTGTTTACATGAGTATTTATTTATATATATTGCACTGGGTGTCAAGTATAAAGAAACAGGTTATTGCACAAGCTATTAAATGGTAATTGCACATTAAACATTGCACAAGTTATTACCGTTGTAGAGTTGCATCGTGGAGTCTGGTTTCAGCAGGGATGAATGACCTGCGGTAGCGCTCCTTATTCCAAACGGGGTGTACAAGTCTTTCAGTAAAGGAGCTGTTCAGCTTCTATACAGACTGGTGCAGAGGGTGGAAGGTGTTGTCCATTATAGATGGAAGCTTGGACAGCTTTCTCCTCAGTCACTTCCTCCACTGAGTCCAAAACCCAGCCTTAAGGGCTGGTTATCCTCCCGCAGCAGTGTGTCACAGTCAGCTTGTTGCAGGTATTTCTGATTTATGCCAATTTTAAAGCGTGGTCTGCGCTGTTATTCACAAACTAGCTGTGGGTATAGATACGGTCGAGGCGGTGAGAAAGTGGGGACAAGTTCGTATGAGAACTAGAGGCTGACACGGGAGTGGATTTTCACTCCTGTCCCGTCCCGCTCCTGGTGAAATTACTCCCACTCCCATTCAGAATGACTCCCGCTCCTGCACCACTCCCATTCTTGTTGTCTTCAATAAGATTTCTGCCAATACATTGAATCTGGATTTCTATGAAGGGTCAGTTAAGTTCCTGTTTCTAACTGTAGTAACTGTTGGTCCCTCTATTGTTGTTTTTGAGCGCGGGTGAAAAACTCAGAGCGGAAGCACTGTTGGTTTTTGGGTCGTGTAGTTTTTTTGACTCGCATTATAGTGTAGGCTTCAAGGAAAAAAACTACAAAATGGCGGCGCAAGTACTGGATTAATTATATCTTTCTATTTTATTTTATTTGTTGGCATCGATCCTAATTTTTTTTTAGTTACTATTGGTTTGCTCCCGCTCCCGTCTGCTCCCGTTAATGTTTAATCCTGTACCGTCCCAATCATGTGATCGTTACTAATACAGATTCCCATCCCACGGGAATCCCACGGGTCACGGGATTCCCGTGGGATTCCCGTGGGATGGGAGTCAGTAATTCCCGAAAAAATGTCAGTCTCTAGTGAGAACGGAGGCACATGAGGGCGAAAAAGAGCGGGGATCCAGGTGGAAAAAGGGTCCCAGTGTTCTCCCGCATCTCGCTCTTATAGCTGGTCCAACTTTACGAGTTCTTTTCGTCAATGGCGGTCAAGCAAACAAAACAAGCCAGTAAGGTACCAAACAGGAAATATGCATAGAGTAGAGTGGATGTAGATTTGACTAATCAGAGGCCTCCTGTCTGCGGTCATCTACAATTTTGGAGAGGAGCAGCAGAGCGTCTGTGAAAGGGGCGGGGCCACATCTGCGTTAACTGCGACACTCGCAGACGACCTGGTTTCTGAGCATAAAACAGCTTTAAGACAGAAGTGGCCTTTCTCAGCAGTTTGTTCAGTGTCTTTCTGTCCTGCCTTGCACAAAATTAAGAGTTGGACAGAAGGACAAACGGATTAATCATTTTTTGTCACTCTAAACATTATATCTGTCTTATAATCGGTTAAATAGAATTAAAAGTAAAGAATGGAAATGAAAAATCAAAAAATGATTGGGTGGATAATCTTTCCCGCTGCATGTTGTTGCTTTGCAGGTGGTTTCTGAGTACAACGAGCTTGTGGACGGCTCCTTGATCGACCTCTGTGGGGCCACCCTCCTGTGGCGTACGGCAGAGGGCCTCGCTCGCACCCCCACCGTCAAACACCTGGAGGCGCTGCGGCAGGATTTCAACGCTGGGCGGCCGCAGTGCCCGGTGGGCTTCAACACCCTGGCCTTCCCCAGCCTGCGCCGCAAGGACGTCTTGGACGAGAAGCAGCCGTGGGCGTACCTGCGCTGTGGCCATGTCCACGGCTACCACTGCTGGGGAGGGCGGCGGGACCCCGAGGTGGAAGCGGAGTGCCAGGAGAGGGAGTGTCCCATGTGTCGAGCTCCGGGACCCTACGTGCCGCTGTGGCTGGGCTGTGAGCCGGCCTTCTACGTGGACGCCGAGCCTCCCACCCACGCCTTCGTCCCCTGTGGGCACGTCTGCTCGGAGAAGACGACGGCGTACTGGAGTCAGATCTCGCTGCCGCACGGCACCCACGCCTTCCACGCCGCCTGCCCGTTCTGCATCCATCCTCTCAGCGGAGAGACCGGCTTTGTCAGACTCATCTTCCAGAGCCCACTGGACTAGACGCCCCTTTGACCTCTGTTTGAAGACGGAAGGGAACAGTTTTTAAAACTGAAACTGACTTCATTAAACACAAAGTGCATTTATTGGGTAAATTCCAGTTACTGTTTTAAATATTAAATGTGTGTCTGCCAGCAATCTCCTCTAGAGGTGGTTTTATCTCATGGAGCAGCTTCAGAAAAACTCTGGGAAGGTGGTGAAAAGCTTAAGTTGCCTTATTCTATTTATTCTTTAGTGGGTTTTTCTAAAGCAGAGCAGAGATGAACTGCAGTAGCACACAGGTGTGACCTTAGAGCTAACCTCAAGTTTTCCTATTAAAACACTGGATTAAAAAAAACTCTGGGAATCCTTTATTTTTACTTTAAAAACAAGCAAGTCCTTCTTTGTCTTGAGAAATTATATTTTGAACTTAATGCAAGCAAATGTACATGTGGGAAACTTAAAAACCTGGATGCTGTGACCTTTATAGCAGCAATTCTTTTTTTTTTTTAATAAACAAAAATCTTTAATTCAGACACTGTAAAACTACACTTTTACATAATGTGAGCAATAAGGTTTTACCAAACCATTGTTGAAATTATATGCAACATTTATCTCTGCAGCGCCACCATGTGGCTGAATTTACCACTTTTTGAATGTAAGAGATAACTTTAAATATCTGCTTTATCTACTCCTAAGAAAATGTTTTATTTAGCTTTTTAAGGCTTTTCTATATCTAACCTTTTTTTTGTCTGTTTTCTTTTAAAAGTTAGTTTACAGGCTTTTTGGGAAAACATGTTTTTATTCTGAATAATCTGTTACCACTCTAATGACTAATGTTTTGTCATTATAGATGTTTGGTCACCGTTGTTCTTATTGGGTTCTTCTCTTGACTGTTTTTGTACTGTCCAAAATAATAAAGACTCTGATGCTCTTTACTGGCTGCCTCTGTTTTTTGGTTGGAACATTAAAATTCAAAACAAAGATTTTATTTTTCTATTGCAAAAATAACATGAAATTACGGAAGAGGATTAGGGCCACTGGAAAAAAAAAACTGATTTTTAAATTTTATTTCAGTTTAACATGGGAAAAAAGTCAGAATTCTGAGAAAAAAGTCAGAATTCTGACTTTTTCCCCATACTATACTGAAATAAAATAAAAAAAATCAGTTAACTTTTTTTTTTTTTTCCAGTGGCCCTAATCCTCTTCCGTATGAAATAGCCCAAACCTGCTGCTAAATATTGCGATGTTTTAAATGACAAGACTTTAGCCAAAGATTGAATAGTATGGAGACCATTTTAGCATTTTATCAATTAAAGTAGTTCAATTCAGTTTGTCTGTTACCGATCCACAACATGTCATCTCAAAGCACAGAGAAAATTCAACCAGATGATTCAGTCAGATTGGTTTAAAATGTTCTATCTAAGGAAAACCAGCTGATTGCATCAATTCATTAGCAATCCCTCACTCCAAGCATGCATGCAGAGACAGTGGAGAGGAAAACTCCCTTTTAACAGGAAGAAACCTCCAGCAGAATTGGGCTCAGTGTTAGCGGCCATCTGCCGAGGCCGACTGGGGTTTAAGGAGACAGAACCTCAAATCTATAAGTACTTTCTATGTTAGAAAGGTTAACTGTAAACGAGCTCCACTGGTGGCTCAAGATCTGAGCCGGTTTTCATTTTAAATTGATGAAAGAGACCACATACAGTTATTCACAGTAAAAGTTGAGCGTCTAAGAGAGAAACAATTCAGACCTTCTAGGAGGTTGTAGATGAGAGAGAAAATAGCGTTTGAGATTGAACTAACTAATTCTGCCGAATTGAGATGGAGATGGATTGAAGCAGATTGATGAAAAAGAGGTCCCTATGTCATCCAGCAGTCTAAGCCTATAGCAGCAGAACTATAGAGAAAGCTCAGGATAACCTCTATTTGGCTGGTTGGGCTCTCTTTCATCCTCTGACATGGGAGCTGGCTCGGAGCTCATCTGCCTGGCTGTGTGTTTCCTGGACGGGGCCGCCTGTGGCCCTGGTTGTTAGTTGCCTTTTGTATCTATGCTTTTTTTTCTATGTCTGCTTCTGTCTCCTTGAACCCCAGTCGGCCTCTGCAGATGGCCGCTCACAGTGAGCCAAATTCTGCTAGAGGTTTCTTCCTGTTAAAGGCTTGCCACTGTTGCCACAAGCATGCTCAGTGTGAGGGATTGCTGAAGAGTCAATGAGTCGATGCAATCAACTGGTTTTCCTTGCATAGAAAACTTTGAATCAATTTGACTGGATGATCTGGTTGAATTGTCTCTATATAGTGCCTTGAGTTGAAGTGTGTTGTGAATTGGTGCAATAAAAATAAACTGAATTGAATTTCAAGAAAAATGTACTTATATTTAAAATGAGTAGCACAGGGGGCCAGGACAAGTTTCCCATAGGGGCCCTGGCCCCTGTTGGCCTCCTTCTAGAACTGCCCATGGGGAACAGTTTTGGTCAGGAAAACCTTAAAAATCTCCACATGAAATGCTTGAAAACTGTTTTTGATGATCCATTCGGTTGTTTCTCCTTCGGGTTTGTCGAAGTTAACACGACAAGACATATAAAAAAGTGCATCAGGACGTCAAAAAGAACGTATGCAAGGACAGTTGTGGCCAGCAGGTGGCAGCAACAACATGGCAGAGAGAAGATGAAGAAAAAAAACATTTGCGCTGGCTGCCGCAGTGCATGATGGTCGTTGTGCCGGTGCTATCCTGCTCTGTATGAATGTGTGTTATTCTGCTCACAGTCCCATCAGTGCTCATGTGATGTTGAAGAGGAGATATATCGACCAGAGCGCTTTACAAGTCAGGTAAAGACATGTCGAAAGTTCCGCTTTCATAACAATTTGTTTCTTTTTTCTATATTTCCATGGTTGCTCTTTTAGCCTGTTAGCATTAGCCAGTCTACGTGTAACCGCAGCTGACAGCATAAACTTTAGCCACGGCTATTAGCAAAGACAGCATTTAAACTGCACCGTTTCTCATATGGTGTCAAACAGATACATGGTTTTGTCTGCTATGCATTTTTATGTTGTTCTAGCTTCGTTGTCAGCCGCGCTAACCTTAATATGACAAGTAAAGGTGAACAGCGTAGCGAGCTAAAGCTAGCTGGCTAGCTCCCGTCACTAATGGAGCCTAAACAATGATCTGACAGTTCAACCAGGCTATACAACATCTCATAAAAAAGTTAGTTTTAACCAGGAAACATGTCAGTATTGTCGCTCAACGATTAGTTTCTGTATGTTCTGCATTTAAATCCAGCTGTTTTATAATTAACTATTTATATATTTTTGTGGACCAAGCTGAATCCTGTCACAGTTTACCTTCTGGTGACCTGAAATGCTAATACTGAGGCAGGGAAATAGTAGCTTTGGTTTGGATATTAATCTAAAAATAATCTGTTGTGTTTCTGATACAGAGCTGTTATTATTTGGGGCTTGTTTACAACATGAGAATGTTGCTGCTTTTTATGAGAATGAGAGTTTTATTTCGGTTCAAAGGTAAAAACTGATTTCTCAGTGGATTTGAGTAACAGAATGGGTTCAGATTAGAGCTGATTATACACACCTACTCCTTCTGCATTAAGGTAAACCAAAAGGCAGAGACATGCCAAACTAATCAATGGATTGCCCTCCAGAACACAATAGCAGCAACAACACCTGAAAGTAACAATATCAGCACAACTATTCCAAGTACTTACTTAATATAGTCATAGTTTACTCTAGTTTGAGTCTTTGGTTTATCAAATAATAAAATTCCTACATTCCTTTATTTTGAACATGTTCATGATTTGATATAAGTTTGTATTTTGCTTTATACATGATTTGTTTTGGTATATAATATATCAAGTCCCTGAATTTTAGTATGGTTAACAAAGAAAATAATTGATTAGTTGGCTCACTGTAAAGTTTAGGGCAGAAACAACTAATCAGATTAATCCCTTATTCAAAAAATTGTCAACCAATTTAGTAATCGATTGTTAGCTGGAGTATAAAGATGCTAAAATATGTCTTTAGCTGACAGAGTGACCCACTTAGAGCAGTAATTATGCCAAAATTGTAAAAAAAATATATATATATATTTATTTATTTTTAATATATATTTATATACACACACATTTTGCATTTAAGATTAAAAAAAAAAAAACACGAAGAAAATCTCTATCAATCTGTTCTGTCCAGAACTCCTCAAATTGAAACGTTTTAGTTTGGTTTAATTTCATGAAAAATATATTTTGCTATTCCATTATTAATATTTATTAAAAAAGCAACAGATTAATCGATTTGTAAAAAAAAACAAACATTAATTGCAGCCCTAGTAAAGCTTCTGACTGATAAATCTAATAGCTTTTTGTTTGTAGTAAAAAATAGAATTTGGATTAATTATATATTTCCCCACATCTCTATATAATACGTCATATATGGACCAATTATTACAAATTTTGTTTTTATTTTATCTCAATAGATAATTCTGTATGCAAAAAGTCAAATTAGATTCGAAGTAATAGGTGAAATAGTATGAACATTTTAAATGAAAAGTATCTAATCCTCCTTTTAAACTGTTAGCTCCCTTAAGGTTTACTGATAATTATGCTGTAGAGAAAATATGTCGTGTGTAAGTAAAAGAAGGTGTTGTAAAATTAAGATGCCACTATTTCAGCAATATTTCTAATAAAAAATGATACTAACATGAGCTGAAATAATCTTTACAGAGGTTCTTATTTGTATTTAATAGAGCTGTTTAGGAAAACAGTATAACTTGTCATTTTTGATAAAAAAAAAACACACCTTTCCATTTCCATTAATTACAATTAATTTGAACCAATATTGCGATTGAGATTTAGTTGCGATCTTTTTCCTCGACAATAAGCACAAGCATGCAGATGTTTTACTCCAGGGTTTCAGTTTTTTTCATGACCTTGAAAGCCTGCTCGTGCAGAGTGCAGTGTTGTAAAACTTTACTGTTAAACTTGCACAAACAAAGTTCTTATTTCTACTATAATGCATTAATCGAGGCGCTTGCTGCTACTCTGTCCTCCTGGGTGTGCTTTGGTGGCACAGTGGTTAGCGCACACAACCCATTTACGGAGGCTTTAGTCCTTTAAAAAAAAAAAACCCCACCAACTCTGTCCTCCCATCTGTGCGACGCATACGCATTTTAATCATATTACCGTCACCTTAAGGGCTGGAGGAAGTAATTTAGTGTCTTACTATTGTTAAATGTATTGCGATTTAAAAAAAATGTGTGCCTCTTCAATTTGAAAACTGCATTTTTCACAGGTGCAGTTAGATTGGAAATGATTTTTTTTTTTAAAGCTTTTATTGAAAACCCATTCAAGCGTGTGTTCCTGGGTAATCTGTTGCTCTCAATAATTTGGTGTATTTCTCCTGTTCTGGGACTGAAAATATTTTTTTTTTTAGATAATGTGTTGCATTAAATTCCCCAAATGAAAGCTATAACCCTGCCTGTCTAAGTTTTGATATGTTTCTAAAAATAGAAATGAAACCGTTATATCTGGTACTTCTCATAATTAGCATCTGATGGAAACAAGCAAGTTTAAAGCATCTGACAGTCAGAAGCCCATCCTAATTTCTAATAGTCAGTAGTCTTGATGCTGTGTTTGATGTAATCCTTTCATCGCTGTGATGAGATTAGCTGCAGATGGTCGTCCACCTCCTAAGGCGGATTAAAACTGCTGCTTATTAACCCCCACAAATACACACTTTGTGTAAAAAAAAAATGCCTCTGGACCAAATAAACTGCAGTAGACTAAAGTGGAACCCACTGGCACAACTTGTGAAAAGATAGCAGCAGTATTTAGTTTTTTTAATTCTTACACATTATTAAAATGTTCCTGGGTTGAGTTGTGACTGATGTCGCAGCTTTGATCAATGCAAGCTTCACCCTAAAAGCAAACGGCAACACTCACTTCCTTTGCAGCTACATGAAGAATCTGTCAAGTGGAAGTGAGAATATATTCTAGTAATGTTAAACTAAGGTTCTTTTATAAGATGCCTTTTGCAGACATTAAATCCTGAAGCTCTGAACAGGTCAGTTGCATTCAGATAAACATAAAATAAAATAAAAAACATCTGTAAAAAACAAAATACATCCAATCAAAAACACAATGAAAAACATGGAGAAATTTTTTTTTATTTCAGTTTGATTTTTAAACATTTCTACAGAGAGAGGGGGTAAAATATCAAATACTTTAGGAGCCACAGACCCGGCTTTCCTTTAGTTTTTAACAGAGTATGAATAACATCTAAGAGATTTGGTGCTTAGGATTGAAGTCTACAATGAGTTTAAATAAATACTGGTACAAATATTTTAGAACCTTCCCCTTTAGGTACAAACAAGAGTTTTAGATTTAACACTAAAATGGCGGCCTTATCAAGGAGCATAAAACTGGAGTTATATGTGAAAAATCTTCTACATTTAGTGGGAGGTCTGGCTGATGTGTTGTGGAAAGTTTTGAGGTGTGAAACTGAGGTTCTGTCTAGACCAGGAGTCAGCAACTTATTCTAAATAAATCTACAGTGTCTAGAGCCCTAAAACATCAATAACCATGTTTTTGTGATAAAAAACACCCTCTGTATAAATAGTATTATAGTTACAAACAGAATTTTTCATTTGAGGCGTAATTAATAAACTATTGAATCATTAACTCAGTTTTCGTTTAATCAATAAGTGAAGGTTGTAGACTCTAAAACCTCAGTCTAAAAAAGGACCACATCAAAGGAGAAATATTAGCCAAAACTGTTCAAAATATATGTAAAGTTTGATTAAAGATAAAAAAAAAAAACATTCTTTAACAGTAAATAAGAATTTCTAAAGTAGCATAGTTTTAGATGGTATAAACTGCTATAAAGCGTCTGTTGCTATCTGATTATTATTTGATTGATTGAAAAAAAAACAATCAACAGATAAAATTGATTAGCAAAACTATTGTTTGATGCAGCCCTACATACAGCTGGATGTCATCAGCATACATGTGATAAGAAATATCAGCAAAACCCTGAATTGCACCAGCTAATAGGATGTAAAAATGAAAAGGGACCAGAAGCGACACTTGTGGAACCCCAGAGATAAGAATGTCCTGAGAGTCGGATCAGAGAACCAGACACCATAGATAGACCCATAGATGCCAGTCAGAGCCTTTAGTATGGGAGAATTATCCTGCCATAATGCAAGAGCACATAATTTCAATTTGAGAAAAGAATTTCATCTTCTTGCACTCGAAACTTATAATGCTCACACTCAAAACATGCGCTCTCTCTTAAATATTTTCTCTTCTCTCTCAAATCTTTGTTTCTTCTCTCAGATTTAATGCTTCTTGCACAGATATTTTCTCCTCTCGCTTGCCTCCTTTTCTTCGCGCTCTGCTCGAGTCTCAGATACGCTCGCAAACCTGAGGCTCTGCTTGCAGCTTTTTTTGCTCTCTCTCAGATTGCAGTCGGATCGTCGCCTAGCAACCTTTCCAGCCAATAGAATGACAGCCTCAGAAAGGGTGCGCTTGTTTAACCCTACTGAGTGTGCCTTTGCTACTATAAGAGCGTCAGCTGAAACTGCTATTTACAGTAGTTTTGCTAGTAGTTTGCTAGTCAGGGCAGATGCTAATTCTGCGTCTAGCAGAAATTAAGTGACTTTTCATTGGTGATTCTTAAAACGCCCTTTATTATTTCCTTTTTTTATTTTCCTGATCGTTGTTGTTTTTCAGCTTCTTATTTTAATAGCTTTTAAATTAAAAAGCCATTTTATTGTCTGTACTGTTTATCACAGGCACACTCAGTAGAGTTAGACAAGTGCACCCTTTCTGAGGCTGTCGTTCTATTGGCTGGAAAGGTTGCTAGGCAACGATCCAACTGCAATCCGAGAGAGAGCAAAAAAAATCTGCAAGCAGAGCCTACGGGTTTGTGAGCGTATCTGAGACTCGAGCAGAGCGCGAAGAGAAGGAGGCAGGCGAGAGGAGAA